>NC_026000.2:91008912-91163957 GCF_000442705.2 Elaeis guineensis
CCTTTTTTTCTCTTAAAAATTTATTTACACCCTATGGGTTTTATCCTTCGGGCAGATCAATTAGTATCCATACACCGTTGATCTCCATGGACTTCATCTCGGACTTCATGGCCTCAAGCCATTTCTAAGAGTTGGGCCTTTGTGTGGCCTCTATATAGGTGATCGAATCCTCATCGTTCTTATCAAGTTCGATAGGTCACTGTCTCCAATCAGAAAATCATAATATCTATTCGACTGACACGGTACTCTAATCAGATCTCCTTAATGGCAACCTCTATTGGCTCTGGATTCGATTCTCCAATCAAATCCAATTCTGTGTGTCAGTCCTTTTATCTCATAAATTTTTGTCAAGTTTAATTTTACAGGTATTAGCTCCTTCACCAAGAAACTTCTTTTTTCAAAAAGACTGTCCAGCTACTGACAAACAACTTTTGCTCTGTAGCAAGGTAGAAGTAGTACTCTTTAATTTTTTTTGGGTATCCCTACGAATAAGTATTTATAGATTTTTGATCCAAGCTTATTTATCTTTAAATGCTTGATATAAGTTGGATACCCCCAGACCCTAAGATGTGAGAGCATTGGCTTACGTCCAGTCCATATCTTATATGAAGTTTTATCGACAGACTTGCTGGGCACCTTATTCAATATGCAGTAGGCAGTTTCTAAAGCATATCCCCAGAAGAAGATTGGCAGACTTGCAAAGCCCATCATGGATCGAACCATGTCTAACAAGATTTAATTCCTCCTCTCTGACACCTATTATGTTGTGGTGTTGTAGAAGGAGTCCATTGTGAGAGAATCACATTCTCTTTCAGATATATTAAGAACTCACTGGTGAGGTATTCATCTTTTCGATCTGATCGAAGGATCTTAATACTCTTTTTAGTTTATTTCTCTACTTCAGTACAGAATCATTTGAATATTTCAACTGATACTGACTTATGCTTCACAAGATAGACATACCCATACTTGATAAATCATCTGTAAACATAATAAAGTAGTAGTATCATTCTCTGGTACTTATATTCATAGGTCGCGCATACATCAGTATGCATTAGACCTAGGACATCACTGGCTCTTTTATTTTTTTTCTTAAAAGGTGACTTAGTCATCTTATCAAGTAGACAGAACTCGAAGGTAGGTAATGATTCACAATCATCTATCTCAAGGATATGTTCTTTGATCAACCTGTCAATCATATTCTTGTTCACATGATCAAGCCTACAATGCCAAAGGTATGATTCACTGACATTATCTAATTTAGGATATTTACTAGGTGTGTACATTACATTAACAGGTCATGATATTATGTATATGTCATGTTTTAATTGTCCATGCATGATTGCAGTATCATTCACAATGATATCACAAAAATTATCTTTTATTATAAACCTGTAACCAAGTTTGGTCAAAAGGCCTACAGAGATGATATTCATCAAAAAAGAAGAACAATAATGACAATCATTTAATATGACACTGCTATATTCGAAGACAAGCTGCAAAGTTCTCAAGGCAAGAACTGGAACAAGACTTCCATCTCCAACGTTAAGGAACCACTCACCCTCGAAACTTCCTGCTCACCCTCTCAAAACTTCCTACTTACCTCCAATCTCTATAACGAATTGCATATATTAATAGAACTTTCGATATCCAATATCCAGATAGTATTATCACAAATAGATAAATTACGAGAAGTTATCATATAAGTACCTTGTGAAGCAACTGTTTGTTTCTTTCTCTTATTTTTAGGTCTGTTTGGATCAAGGATGGCTATGTAAGCAGAATAATTTCTTTTTCAATAATCCAGCTTCTTATAAAAAAAGTACTCTATCTGACTTTTAACAACTTTTAATGGTTTACTCTGCTTGAGATCGATGGCATGGGATTTTTGTACTTTTTTCTTCTTTCCTCTCCTAAAGGATCGATGCCCTACAGATGAACCTCCCACTAAATCCACTGGCTCTTTCTGGAGCTAGTTATCCTTTTTAAAGTCTACAATAATCTTAGCAAACTCTATAAGTTTACTGCAGACTTTGTCATTCTATAATGACTAAGAAAGGATAGATAAGATTTCAAAAGTGAATTGAGGATAGCATCCTGATGTTCAAATCTTAAAAATTTGTAAATAAAACCGCAAGCGCACGGTGTGCAGAGTAGCACGACCAGCGAGTACGGGTAGATCCCACAGAGACTTGGTTTTAAAAATAATTTTCAAATCTATGCTCAAGCGAGCTTTAACAAAAATCGAAAGTCGAAAGTTGTTTGCTAAAGACAATAGACTAAGGATCTAGGTTTTTTTGAATCCACTAGATCTAGATTAGGGAATTCTACCTAGAATTTTTCTTATTGATCCTAACGACTACTCCTCTTGTCTTTTCCAAGCATAGATTATGAAGGGACTAAGGCCCAATGATAACCCATCAAGATTCTTTACAGGGGAGTAGTAACTAGGATCCCTTAGGGTTTTCTCCTCCTATGCACTGAATCAAGCATGAACTATGAAGGGACTCTGACCCAACTGTAGTTCATCAAAAATTCTTGGGCAAAAGAGGAAGAAAAAGAAACCTAAGAAAAAAGAAAGAACCCTATGTAAAATCCTACTATGATCTAGCTTCATCGCAAACCCTAGAAGGATGCTAGTAGAATGAATCTAAACTATTGAAAATTTAAATCAAAAAAATAAACTACCCTAATTTCATAAATTAAACTATCCTATTGCATAAATTTAAACTGCATATTTAAACTAACCTAATTGCATAAATTAAATTGCATAAATTAAACTTCTAATTGCAAAAAATAAATTGCATAATGTAAAGAGATGAAATTGCATAAAAATAAGATTTTATATATAAAAAATTTATTACAAAATTCAAAGCTCGAGGCTTGAAAGAGAGCTAAAAACCCCACTATCTAGGGTTACAAGCTTGATCGGAAGGAAGAATACATAAACAAGGGCCTTTGGGGGCTTTTATAGGCATTTGGGGGTTATAAGGTTTTCAAAACTTCCGATGTGGGACTAAGAGGTTTTAGGGGGTTTATGGTGGCCGATGGGTCCATGGTCCATGCGCCTGTTGCTGTGGACCAGGCGGCTAACCAGATCACCAAATCAGTTGATTTTTGACCAATTTGATCTGATTTGACTCGGGTTTGACCCAATTGAGTCTTCTTCTCATTCTTCAATTCTGGTCAATTTAACTCCTTTTGCATAAATTGCGCCGTTGAATCTCTTTCCTTGTTCTTTCTATTGATGATCTTTTCTTCTGCAAAATATAATAACAAGTATCAATTTCTTTAATAAAGTTAGATAATTTAGATATTAATTGATACTTTTTATGTCAATTTGTGACATAAACACACCCCCCAACTTAATCATTGCTAGTCCCTTAGCAATGTACCAAAATAAGATCATATTCCAAAAAGATCCTTTCTTTGCAAATTAATTTAAGATCGAAATTCAAGAAGTTTTCTAGTATTACTAAGTAATGAGCTTCGAATTAGAATCGGTAGTCAGTCTACTTAGAAGCTTCTTAGAGTACACTTAAAGTTTTATAGCATTGTGTGAGTGATAACTAACTTAGTATTTCAGTATTAACTTGTACAGGCCAATTTATCATTTTTCATAACTTAGTTCGATTAATTTCTATACACCCCAGATTAAACAAAGAACTAAGGTAGCTTTCACACTGTTTTTTTTTTTTTTTTTTTTTTTTTTTTTTTTTTGCTGAGCATCCCTGGCCTTCCCACCACGTTTGACGCGAATCTCAACACTTGACTTAGGTGAAGAGACCCGTTACTAGGCTTAGGGAATCCACATTTACTCTGTGTTTTGCATTTATTTCAGGCAGGTAGCTCTTTCCTTAAATTCAAATTTCTTCAATTGGGGTGTAGAGAAAATTATCTAATTTAAATAATACTCAATCCTTAATTGGCCTTACAATTAACACCTACTTTACCTTGTTAGTGTGCATGTGCAATTGGAAGTGCTAATAGTCTTTAAATGACCTAAGCCACCAAGAGTCTAACCAGCTAATCTTCTCCGTGACTCACTACATTAGCAAATACTTTCTAACTTACTCTTATTTCTTTATAGATTAATTTATTTCATATAATATATATATTATATATATATTTTTTTATTATTTTTTTTTTTTTTACATAATATATTAAATGCAAGAAATAACTCATAGTGGAAGGAAAAGGAAATGATAACACCTGATTTTGTTCAAGCTCTCCCCTCAACTTGACCGACATTGTCCCCAATGGAGTTTATCTAATTTATTTGTCCTAAGCAAACTGAAAACAAAGAAAGCATTAGAAATTAAATAAGCTGGGTTGCCTCCCAGAAGCGCTAAGTTTTATGTCTTCAGCCAGACCAAACCTCGAAGCAACTTAATCAGAATAAGTTGGTTCATAAAGAACCATGGCATCTTCAACAGTCTTGACAGGTAATTCCAAGAATGGTTTTAATCGTTGACCATTAACTTTAAAGATAACACCATTACTTGGGTTTTCAATCTCAACAGCTCCGTGTGAAAAAACTTCTTTACTAAAAATGGTCCTGTCCATCTAGACCTAAGCTTTCCTGGAAACAGATGTAATCTAGAGTTATATAAGAGCACCTTTGTCCGATATTGAAAGTTTTTCTTATAATTGATTGATCATGAAATGCTTTGGTTCGTTCCTTGTATATCCTTGCATTTTCATAGGCTTCATTTCTAAGTTCTTCTAATTCATTCAATTGAAGCTTCCTATGGTTTCCAGCATCGTTCAAATTTGTATTTAGTTGTTTGATGGCCCACATGGCTTTGTGTTCTATCTCAATAGGCAAGTGACATGGTTTACCAAACACAATCCTATAAGGAGACATTCCTAGATTGGTCTTGAAAGCGGTTCGGTATGCCCAAAGTGCATCAATTAATTTTAAAGACCAATCCTTTCTATTGGCATTAACAGTTTTTTCCAGGATCTGTTGATTTGTCGGTTTGACACTTCAACTTGCCCACTAGTTTGAGGATGATATGGTGTGGCCAATTTGTGGGTGACATTATACTTTTTCATCAATGTTGCAAAAGGTCGGTTACAAAAATGGGTTCCCCGATCACTAATGATTGCCCTAGGAATACCGAAACGGGAGAGAATATTTTTTTAAGAACTTAATGACCATTTTGCTATCGGGTGTTCTACATGCAATTGCTTCTACCCATTTTGAAACATAATCAACTGCTACTAGAATATATTCATTCCAAAGGAATTTGGAAATGGTCCCATGAAATCGATCCCCCAAACATCAAAAACTTCAACTACCAAGATTGGGTTGAGTGGCATCATGTGTCGCTTGGTGATTCGACCCATTTTCTGACATTGAGCATAATTTTTACAATATTCGTGAGCATCCTTAAATAAATTGGGCCAATAAAAACCACATTGGAGAACCTTAGCAGCAGTTTTCTTAGACGCGAAGTGACCCCCACATGCTTGATCATGACAAAAGATAAAATATTCATGACTTCGTTATCTGGGATACACCTTCTAATAATTTGATCAGGACATTGTTTAAAAGATAAGGATCATCCCAAATGAAATACTTCACTTGGGCAAAGAATTTATATTTATCCTGCTTAGTCCAATGAGAAGGTATCTTGCCTATGGCTAAATAATTTACAATATCAGCAAACCAAGGTTCAGTAGACAAAGACATGAGTTGCTCATCTGGGAAAGATTCATTGATGGGTGGTTCACTAGATGGTGCAACTGAAATTCGGGACAAATGATCTGCTACAACGTTCTCAGTGCCTTTCTTGTCCCTAATTTCTAGGTCAATTCTTGAAGGAGCAAAATCCATCTGATTAAACGTGCCTTGGCATCCTTCTTTGCTAGGAGATGTCTAATGGCTGAGTTATCGGTGTAAACAATGGTGTGGGTCCCAACCCAAATAAGATCTAAATTTCTCTAAAGCAAAGACAACGGCAAGGAACTCCTTCTCAGTTGTGGTGTAGTTAAGCTGCGCATCATTTAAGGTTTTACTTGCATAATATATCACTCTAGGCAGCTTATTTATTCGTTGACCTAAGATTGCGCCCACAACATGATCGGACGCATCACACATTAATTCAAATGGTTCAGACCAGACAGGAGGATGAATGATTGGAGCTGATACAAGTGCATTTTTTAGAAATTCAAAGGATTCCAAGCACTCATGAGTAAATTCAAATTTAGTATCCTTTGCCAAAAGATTAGTCAGTGGACGTGCTACTTTGCTAAAGTTGGCAATAACCTTCTATAGAATCCAGCATGACCTAAAAATGAACGTATTTCTTTCACAGATTTAGGTGGTGGAAGACTTGCAATTAGATCTATTTTGGCCTTGTCCACTTCAATCCCCTTTTTAGAAATGACATGGCCAAGAACTATTCCCTGTTTGACCATAAACTGACATTTTTCCCAGTTGAGAACTAGGTGCTTCTCCTTACATCGTTCTAGAACTAATTGCAGGTGATTCAGACACTCGGAGAAGGTTAGACCAAAAACAGAAAAGTCATCCATAAAAATTTCTAGAAATCGTTCTATCATATCTGAAAATATGCTGATCATGCATCTCTGAAAGGTTGCCGGTGCATTACATAGTCCAAAGGGCATTCGTCTATAGGCAAAAGTACCAAATGGACAAGTGAATGTAGTCTTTTCTTGATCTTCAGCGGCTATGGGATCTGGTTGTAACCGGAGTATCCATCAAGAAAACAGTAAAAACTCTTGTCCGGCTAGTCTTTCCAACATTTGATCAATAAATGGCAAAGGAAAGTGATCTTTCCTTGTCGCAGCATTCCGGGTCTCTTCACCTAAGTCAAGTGTTGAGATTCGCGTCAAACGGTGGTGGGAGGCCAGGTGCTCAGCTTAGGGCAATCCACATTTACTCTGTGTTTTGCATTTTTTTCAGGCAGGTAGCTCTTTCTTAAATTCAAATTTCTTCAATTGGGGTGTGAGAGAAAATTATCTAATTTAAATAATACTCAAATCCTTAATTGGCCTTTACAATTAACACCTACTTTACCTTGTTAGTGTGCATGTGCAATTGGAAGTGCTAATAGTCTTTAAATGACCTAAGCCACCAAGAGGTCTAACCAGCTAATCTTCTCCGTGACTCACTACATAGCAAAATACTTCTAACTTACTCTTATTTCTTTTATAGATTAATTTATTTCATATATAATATATATATTATATTTTTTTATTATTTATTATTTTTTTTTACATAATATATTAAATGCAGAAATAACTCATAGTGGAAGGAAAAGGAAATGATAACACCTGATTTTGTTCAAGCTCTCCCCTCAACTTGACCGACATTGTCCCCAATGGGTTTATCTAATTTATTTGTCCTAAGCAACTGAAAACAAAGAAAGCATTAGAATATTAAATAAGCTGGGGTGCCTCCCAGAAGCGCTAAGTTTTATGTCTTCAGCCAGACCAAACCTCGAAGCAACTTAATCGAATAAGTTGGTTCATAAAGAACCATGGCATCTTCAACAGTCTTGACAGGTAATTTCCAAGAATGGTTTTAATCGTTGACCATTAACTTTAAAGATAACACCATTACTTGGGTTTTCAATTCTCAACAGCTCCGTGTGAAAAAACTTCCTTACTAAAAATGGTCCTGTCCATCTAGACCTAAGCTTTCCTGGAAACAGATGTAATCTAGAGTTATATAAGAGCACCTTTTCCGATATTGAAAGTTTTTCTTATAATTGATTGATCATGAAATGCTTTGGTTCGTTCCTTGTATATCCTTGCATTTTCATAGGCTTCATTTCTAAGTTCTTCTAATTCATTCAATTGAAGCTTCCTATGGTTTCCAGCATCGTTCAAATTTGTATTAGTTGTTTGATGGCCCACATGGCTTTGTGTTCTATCTCAATAGGCAAGTGACATGGTTTACCAAACACAATCCTATAAGGAGACATTCCTAGATTGGTCTTGAAAGCGGTTCGGTATGCCCAAAGTGCATCAATTAATTTTAAAGACCAATCCTTTCTATTGGCACTAACAGTTTTTTCCAGGATCTGTTTGATTTGTCGGTTTGACACTTCAACTTGCCCACTAGTTTGAGGATGATATGGTGTGGCCAATTTGTGGGTGACATTATACTTTTTCATCAATGTTGCAAAAGGTCGGTTACAAAAAATGGGTTCCCCGATCACTATGATTGCCCTAGGAATACCGAAACGGGAGAGAATATTTTCTTTAAGAACTTAATGACCATTTTGCTATCGGGTGTTCTACATGCAATTGCTTCTACCCATTTTGAAACATAATCAACTGCTACTAGAATATATTCATTTCCAAAGGAATTTGGAAATGGTCCCATGAAATCGATCCCCCAAACATCAAAAACTTCAACTACCAAGATTGGGTTGAGTGGCATCATGTGTCGCTTGGTGATTCGGCCCATTTTCTGACATTGAGCAAATTTTTACAATATTCATGAGCATCCTTAAACAAATTGGGCCAATAAAAACCACATTGGAGAACCTTAGCAGCAGTTTTCTTAGACGCGAAGTGACCCCCACATGCTTGATCATGACAAAAAGATAAAATATTCATGACTTCGTTATCTGGGATACACCTTCTAATAATTTGATCAGGACATTGTTTAAAAAGATAAGGATCATCCCAAATGAAATACTTCACTTGGGCAAAGAATTTATATTTATCCTGCTTAGTCCAATGAGAAGGTATCTTGCCTATGGCTAAATAATTTACAATATCAGCAAACCAAGGTTCAGTAGACACAGACATGAGTTGCTCATCTGGGAAAGATTCATTGATGGGTGGTTCACTAGATGGTGCAACTGGAATTCAGGACAAATGATCTGCTACAACGTTCTCAGTGCCTTTCTTGTCCCTAATTTCTAGGTCAAATTCTTGTAGGAGCAAAATCCATCTGATTAAGCGTGCCTTGGCATCCTTCTTTGCTAGGAGATGTCTAATGGCTGAGTGATCGGTGTAAACAATGGTATGGGTCCCAACCAAATAAGATCTAAATTTCTCTAAAGCAAAGACAACGGCAAGGAACTCCTTCTCAGTTGTGGTGTAGTTAAGCTGCGCATCATTTAAGGTTTTACTTGCATAATATATCACTCTAGGCAGCTTATTTATCCGTTGACCTAAGATTGCGCCCACAACATGATCGGACGCATCACACATTAATTCAAATGGTTCAGACCAGACAGGAGGATGAATGATTGGAGCTGATACAAGTGCATTTTTTAGAAATTCAAAGGATTCCAAGCACTCATGAGTAAATTCAAATTTGGTATCCTTTGCCAAAAGATTAGTCATGGACGTGCTACTTTGCTAAAGTTGGCAATAAACCTTCTATAGAATCCAGCATGACCTAAAAATGAACATATTTCTTTCACAGATTTAGGTGGTGGAAGACTTGCAATTAGATCTATTTTGGCCTTGTCCATTTCAATCCCCTTTTTAAAAATGACATGGCCAAGAACTATTCCCTGTTTGACCATAAACTGACATTTTTCCCAGTTGAGAACTAGGTGCTTCTCCTTACATCGTTCTAGAACTAATTGCAGGTGATTCAGACACTCGGAGAAGGTTAGGCCAAAAACAGAAAAGTCATCCATAAAAATTTCTAGAAATCGTTCTATCATATCTGAAAATATGCTGATCATGCATCTCTGAAAGGTTGCCGGTGCATTACATAGTCCAAAGGGCATTCGTCTATAGGCAAAAGTACCAAATGGACAGGTGAATGTAGTCTTTTCTTGATCTTCAGCGGCTATGGGGATCTGGTTGTAACCGGAGTATCCATCAAGAAAACAGTAAAACTCTTGTCCGGCTAGTCTTTCCAACATTTGATCAATAAATGGCAAAGGAAAGTGATCTTTCCTTGTCGCAGCATTCAACTTTCTATAGTCTATACAGACCCTCCATCCCGTTTGGGTCCTAGTTGGGATAAGTTCGTTTGCATCATTTTGGACCACTGTTACCCCAGATTTCTTGGGTACTACTTGAACTGGGCTTACCCAAGAGCTATCAGAAATAGGATAAATTATTCCACTATCTAGGAGTTTCAGAATCTCCTTTTTAACTACATTCTTCATAACTGGATTAAGCCTTCTTTGGGCTTCTCTTGTTGGTTTAGCCTCTTCCTCTAAGTATATTCTATGTTGAACTATAGAAGGGCTTATTCCTTTGATATCTGCTATGGTCCAACCTATTGCTTCTTGATTTGCTTTTAGAACTGACACTAACTCCTCCTCTTGCTTGGGATCTAGGTCTGATGCAATTATTACAGGCAAAGTTTCTTTGGGTCCTAGATATGCATACTTGAGATGTTCTGGGAGGAGCTTCAGTTCTAAAATGGGTGCTTCCTCTATCGATGGTTTAGGTGATGAGTTTACCATCTCAATGATTGGTTCAGTAGGAAGTGTCGATTCCTGATTAATCTGATTTTCTTTAAGTATTTCATTGACATCCTCAGACTCATGGATTAACCAGGGGTTAGACTCTAGGTCGACTTCATCATCACTAATGTCAATGGATTCATAAATACCATCTTGGACTATATTGACATCAGCATGAGAAGAGGATTCCTGTTCTAAGTTAAAAACATTAAGCTCAATGGTCATATTCCCAAAGGATAACTTCATTAGACCATTTCGACAATTGATTTCAGCATTGGCCGTAGCTAAGAATGGTCTTCCTAAAATGACAGGTATATGTCCTTTAGGATTCGCAACTGGCTCAGTCTCTAAAACAATAAAATCTACAGGAAAAATGAAATTTTCAACCTTTATCAGAACATCCTCGACCATTCCCTTAGGGATCCTGAGAGATCTATCGGCTAACTGTAATGTGATCCCAGTAGGTTGAAGTTTTTCTAATCCTAGTTGTTCATACACCGAATATGGAAGGATATTCACACTAGCTCCTAGATCTAGCAAGGCCTTTTTTATATTGGTTTCTCCAATAACACAAGAAATTGTTGGAGCTCCAGGGTCCTTATATTTAATTGGCACATGGCTAGATAGGTATGAACTGACACTTGCAGCCAAAAATGCTTTCTTTGGTACATTAGTGGTCCTTTTCCTAGTGCAGAGATCTTTTAAAAATTTGGCATAAGTTGGAACCTGATGGATTATATCTAAAAGAGGAATATTAACTTGGACTTGTTTAAATACCTCTAAAATTTTGTCTAAATGTTCAGATTTATTGGATTTCAGTCTGTTTGGAAAAGGAGCTCTAGGACTTTTAAGTACTGGATTAGGTGAATTTTCAGTTTCTGGTGCTTGAGGTTGAAAGGTAGTAGTTTTAGAAGGTGACTCGGCAGATGAGTCATCTATATCATCAAGTGCAACTACCTTATTGTCTATTTGTTTTCCTGATCTTAAGGTATGAATGGCATTTACACCATTAACTTGATTTCCTTGTTGGGGTCGTGGACCATTTTGGTTTCTAGGATTTGGCTCAGGTTGGCTAGGTAACCTACCATGTTCTCGTTCACTAATGGTCGAAGCCAGCTGACTTACTTGCATTTCCAGACGGGCTATAGCTTGGGTGTTATTATTTATGAGTTGACCCGTGGTTTGCATAAAGCTGGTATGTGTCTTCATCATGGCTTCTAGGCTTTTTTCTAAAGAGGTAATTTTCTTGTCATTATCATGGAAGCCTGGCGGGTTGTTCATTACTGGGTTGGACCTTAGATTTTGCTGATTGAAATTTGGATTGCCTACATTAGGATTCTGGGACCATGAGAAATTTGGATGATTCCTCCAACCTGGGTTATATGTTGGTGCATAGGGATTGTTCAATGGTCCTTGATAGGTGGCATTCACCTGTGCACACTCATTCGAGTAGGAACATTCTTCTAAGACATGGTCTTGTGCATTGCACCCTTTACACATGGGTGCAGATATTTGATTTACATTGGCTGGTCTCTGTAATTCTAAGGCTTCCAATCTACGTGTTAAGGTTGCAATCTTGGCCTCTGATGCTAGGGTTGGTTGAATTTGATGCATTCCTCCTCTTGAAGGTGTAGCTTTATCAGGTTCCCTAGTTGTTTCCCACTGTAAATTTTTCTCGGCTAGGTCTTCTAAGAATTGCCAAGCTTCAGTAGTTTCTTTGTCCATAAATTGGCCTTGGCACATGGACTCTAGCATGATTCTTGAGTTTGAATCTAATCCCTCATAGATGATCTGGCATAGTCTCCAAGTTTCTATTCCATGGTGTGGGCATTGGGTCAAAAGATTCTTGAAACGATCAAAGTACTTCCAAAATGATTCACCAGCTAGTTGGTAAAATTGATTTATTTCATTCCTAATCCTAGCTGTTTTATGATGGGGAAAATACTTTTTTAAAAATGTTCTCACAAAGCCCTCCCAGGTAGTGACAGAATAGTTTGGCAGACTATAAAGCCACTTCTTAGCATTGTCCTTAAGGGCAAAGTTGATTAATCTAAGTTTGACCTCATCCTCTGTTAATTGCAGTTTCATGGTTGCACATACCTCCTCAAATTCTCTAATAAATATATAAGCATCCTCTAATCCTGTGAATTTTGGAAGCATATTTATGATTTGAGGTTTGATTTCAAAATTGTTAGCTGTGGGTTGTGGCAACCTGATACAAGATGGTTGGATGGAGCCAACTAGATAACACAAATCCTTAAGGGTCATGGGTTGGATTGGTTCAGCCATTGGAACAACAGGAATTGACTCAATTCTAACTAGACGACCCGACACTCTTTTCCACACACGAAGTGTACGGTTCTCGATGTTTATACAATTTTTTTTTTTTTTTAATAAAATTTTTATGTATAAGGAAAAGAAAGAAAAGAGAAAAAGTTCTAAAGAGAAGATCCTAAGGAGTCCTAAATCTAAAGAAAAGTAACCAAATTAATTTAAATTTTAATTTTTTTTTTTTTTCAAACAAGTGAATCAATAAATTAAACTCAATCTATCCTAGGGTTAACCTAAATCTAGACAGCTCCTAACTGTTCCAAGATGACCCTTCAAACCTTCCAAGTGGAGATTGATCAACTAGTTAGCCAGGTAAGTATAAGAGGTGGGAGGTTCACTCATCGTTGCCTTTCTAGACACCAAACGAGTTGGCCAGGCTAGCAACTGAACCAATTTAACAAACCACCCTCAGGGACTTGCCTAGACACCAACTAATCAAACAACTCAAACTTGGTAGAACTCTTAGGGTTCCTTGTCCTATTGAGCTCGAATTCCTTAAGGTTGACGTCTAATTGATTTTAAGATTAAAAGTCTAGGTAATGCAATATGATGGAGATGGTTTTTGGGCTAAGGAAGGGTAATGAAATCCCCACCTTATCTTGTTAATGGGTTGATGCCCTTAGATTAATTATGAAAATGCAAATACAAATAAACAAGATGACCAAGAATGTAAAAGATTTTAATTTAGAATTTTTTTTTTATTTTGATATTTTACTTCACGATTATGAAATGTCTTTTATTTTGTTTTATATTATTTTTTTTTTGTGATTCAAATGATTAGGTCTAAAAGCAAAAGTAATTAACTAAAAATAATAAAAGAGAAATTAGAAGCGTACCTGAGTTTTCCAACAATCACCAACTAAATATAGAAACCTAAAGAAAAAAGAAAGAGAGTTATAACGCACGAAGAACAAATATTTGAAAACAATTTAAAACGCCAAATCCCCGGCAACGGCGCCAAAAAACTTGATGTTCAAATCTTAAAATTTGTAAATAAAACCGCAAGCGCACGGTGTGCAGAGTAGCACGACCAGCGAGTACGGGTCGATCCCACAGAGACTTGATTTTAAAAATGATTTTCAAATCTATGCTCAAGCGAGCTTTAACAAAAATCGAAAGTCGAAAGTTGTTTGCTAAAGACAATAAGACTAAGGATCTAGGGTTTTTGAATCCACTAGATCTAGATTAGGAAATTCTACCTAGAATTTTTCTTATTGATCCTAACGACTACTCCTCTTGTCTTTTCCAAGCATAGATTATGAAGGGACTAAGGCCCAACGATAACCCATCAAGATTCTTTACAGGGGAGTAGTAACTAGGATCCCTTAGGGTTTTCTCCTCCTATGCACTGAATCAAGCATGAACTATGAAGGGACTCTGACCCAACTGTAGTTCATCAAAAATTCTTGGCAAAAGAGGAAGAAAAAGAAACCCTAAGAAAAAGAAAGAACCCTATGTAAAATCTCTACTCATGATCTAGCTTCATCGCAAACCCTAGAAGGGATGCTTAGCTAGACATGATCTAAATCTACTTGCAAAATTTAAATACAGAAAAATAAACTACCCTAATTTCATAAATTAAACTATCCTAATAAATTTAAACTGCATAATTTAAACTAACCTAATTGCATAAAATTAAATTGCATAAATTAAACTATCCTAATTGCAAGAAAAATAAATTGCATAATGTAAAGAGATGAAATTGCATAAAAATAAGATTTTATATATAAAAAAAATTTATTACAAAAATCTCAAAGCTCGAGGCTTGAAAAGAGAGCTAAAAACCCCACTATCTAGGGTTACAAGCTTGATCGAAAGGAAGAATACATAAAACAAGGGCCTTTGGGGGCTTTTTATAGGCATTTGGGGGTTATAAGGTTTTTAAAACTTCCGATGTGGGACTAAGAGGTTTTAGGGGGTTTATGGTGCGCCGATGGGTCCATGGTCCATGCGCCTGTTGCTGTGGACCAGGCGGCCAACCAGATCACCAAATCAGTTGATTTTTGACCAATTTTGATCTGATTTGACTCGGATTTGACCCAATTGAGTCTTCTTTCTTCATTCTTCAATTCCTGGGTCAATTTAACTCTGTTTTGCATAAAATTTATGCCGTTGGAATCCTCTTTCCTTGTTCTTTCAATTGATGATCTCTTCTTCTGCAAAATATAATAACAAGTATCAATTTCTTAATAAAGTTAGATAATTTAGATATTAATTGATACTTTTATGTCAATTTGTGACATAAATCAGTGTACGATCGCTTCCTTAGAATAGATGTATCTTGAGTCTACGGTGTGGAGACACCAGAGTGAGAGTACAGGTATTCATTGAGAATAAGAGTACTGAGCGTGACCACTTCAAGTAGTCATATGGAAGTCTACCTTCTCGTCGATGACTAGCTCGATGCTGCAGTTATGTGTCTAGTTCTTTGATCTGAGGTGCATCGATAGTTCACCTTAAGTGTGTTATAGTTTGACTACACCATAACTCGATCTTCTAGCCATTCAGAACTCTAAGGTGTATGTTGGTTGTGGCATATTTATTATAGGAACTAGGTCGCACCAAGATGGGATCTATCAACCTCGATAGATGAGAGGAGTAGTCCTATGATAATTGAAAGATCGAGTTCTTAAGTCCATAGCCATGGCAAAGTGAAATAATGAAAAAGAGTTTTTCATTAAGGTTTCACATCGAACTCGGATCGATCGATTAACTCATATGACTGATGTTGGGTTTGACGAGTTCACCTTAACCCTAATTCAGTCGGGACTCATGATAGAGGAACTCAATCACATAAGTAACTGCATCGAGAGGTTCATTTTTAGTTCTGATAGGTTGCCACCACATACTGCTAGGTGTCATTGGTGGATTTTGGGAGCAATTAGAATGATATTGATGATCGATCATTCTAATTGTCTGAATCAGAAGAGTTCTGGTCCATCAAAAGGAGTTTCAATGATGTCGATGATGAGATCACAACATATCTCATTACCATACAGAATTGAATCTAACTGGGTCAAATAAATAAGGGTTAGGATCTGGATGTCATCAATTGGGCTAACCCAATTGATTTGGATAAGATCCAATTAGGTTCAAGAAAATCATGCTAGCACACGATTGAGCCTAACTTTCTCCTCGTGTAATCTTTTCTATCTCTACTGAGCCAAATGTGATTTGACTCATCCAGAGAATCTTAGGATGATTTTTCTCAATCTAAATGAAGCTTGTCCAGTTTAGAAAAAGCTTATCTTAATTCATGAGATGAATTTAAGACAACACCTGTTAATTTCTAGTACCTGCCAAATTTATTTTAAGACATCTGTCAAAAGTTGACATATGGGTCTTAAACTAAAGAGGGCTCATTGGAGAATTTTTGTGGAGTGTCCACATGCCAGAACCCAATTGAATTAGATGCCATAATCAGATTATGGCATGAATCCAATTGGATTAAAGTGGGCGCCCCAAATGGATAAGAACCAAAGAGTCTTGATAAACATGGACTCTTTGGCGCCACCTTGATTGAGCTTATCCAATGTTGGTGCCAACTTAGGAGAAAGGGTGGGGTTCTTATCTGATGTGATCAAATAACATCACTCCACCAATCAAAATTTTTTTAGAATTTATTAAAATTTTTTGATTGGTTGAATGATGTGGCACTACACAGCATACAGGGTCTATATAAACCTTGCTGCGCCTAGGATTTCGTGGAAGAAATTATTTAATGCACAAAACCCAATAGCTGCCACCCCCTCCCCTCTTCTCCACATCCTCCCTGCTCTCCTTCCTCCCCTCTTCATGTCCAAAGAGTTGGACGTCCATCTGGCAAAGATCCAAGGTGTGGTGATGCCTAGAACAGAAGGCTGCAGGACATCTTCGACAGGCTGCTGCTCCAACTTCAGAAGGAGTTTTGAAGTATTTTCAAATCAGATAAAGATCTGACTTTTGAAGCATAGATTTGTGAGGAGAAGACATTCTAGATCCTACCTGAGTGGATACCGGTAAAGGCCAGGCGCTTGCATGGCTACATCAGAACCTCGGGCTGTGCAGAGATCATCTACAGGGTAATCAGATTACCCTTAAGGTACTTCTTCTTTCATCATAGTTTTAGATTTAATTTTAGATTTTAAATATTAGATAATAAAATTAGATTTAGAAAATTAGATCTAAAATATGTAGGATAAATTTTTTTAAAAATTATTCCACCCCAGATTTTATGAAATCTGGAAGATCCTACGAGGAAAAGCAATTTTCTCCCCTTCATTTTTATCCTACGCTATTTCAGATCTAATGTATGTTAGATCTAATTTTATTATCTGATATTTAAAATCTAAAATTAAATCTAAATATATGAGAAGCATAGACATACCTCAAGGATAATCTGATTACCCTGTAGATGATCTCAGCACAGCCCGAGGTTCTGATGTAGCCACACAAGCACCTAGCCTCTACCGATATCCACTCAGAGAGGACCTAGAACATCTTCTCCTCATAAATCTACACTCAAAAAATCAGACCTCTATCTAATCTGGAAGTACTTCAGAACTCCTTCTGAAGTTGGAGCAGCAGCTTGTCGAAGATGTCCTGCAGCCTTTTGTTCCAGGAGTTACCACGCCTTGGACCTTTGCCAGATGGACGTCCAACTCCTTGGATGTGAAGAGGGGAGAGAGGAGAGCAGGGAAAACATAGAGAAGAGGAGAGAATTCTCATTTTATCTGGGTATTGAGTAGAAACTTACAAACCCTAGGCGCAGACAGGGATTTTATAGACCCTGGATGCTGCACAGTGCCACATCATTCGACTAATCAAAAAATTTTATTTAATCTAGAAAAATTTTGATTGGTGGAGTGATATCATCTGATCACATCAGATAAGAACCCCACCTCATCTTCAAAAGTTGGCATCAACATTGGATAAGCACAAGCAAGGGTTGGTGCCAAAGAGTCCATGTTAATCAGGACTCTTCATCTTTATCCATTTGGGGCGCCCACTTTAATCCAATTGGGCTCACACAATAATCTGATTATGGCATCTAATTCAATGTGGTTTTAGCATGTGGATACTCCACAAAAATCCTTCAATGAGCTCTCTTCAATTTAAGACCCATATGTCAACATTTGACAGATGTCCTAAAATAAAATTGGCAGGTGACAGAAATTAGCAGGTGCTTGTCTTAAATTCATCTCATGAATTAAGACAAGCCTTTTCTGAGTTGGACATACTTCATTTAAACTGAGAAAAACCTTTTCAAGGTTCTCTAAATGAGTCAAATCACATTTGGCTCAGTAGAGACAGAAAAGATTATACGAGGAGAAAGTTAGGCTCAATCGTGTGCTAGCATGATTTCCTTGAACCTAATTGGATCTTATCCAAATCAATTGGGTTTGCCCAATTGATGACATCCAGACCCTAACCCTTATTTGTGTGACCCAGTTAGATTCAATTCTGTATGGTAATGAGACATGTCGTGATCTCATCATCGACGTCATCAAAACTCCTTTCGATGGATCAGAACTCTTCTGATTCAGACAATTAGAATGATCGATCATCAAAATCATTCTAATTGCTCCCAAAATCCATCTGTGACACCTAGCAGTATATGGTGGCAACCCATTAGAACTGAAGATGAACCTCTCGATGCAGCTACCTGTGTGATTGAGTTCTTCTATCATGAGTCCCGACTGAATTAGGGTTAAGGTGAACTCGTCAAACCCAATATCAGTCATATGAATCAAACGATCGATCCGAGTCCGATGTGAAACCCCAATGGAAAACTTTTTTCCATTATTTCACTCTACCATGGTCTTGGGCTTAAGGACTCAATCTTTCGATTATCATAGGACTACTCCTCTCGTCTACCAAGGTTGATAGATTCCATCTTGGTGCGACCTAGTTTCTACAATGAATATGCTACAGCCAACATACACCTCAGGATTTCGAATGGCTAGGAGACCGAGTTATGATGTAGTCAAACTATAACACACTCAAGGTGAACTGTCATGCACCTCAGGTCAAAGAAATAGACACACAACTACAGCATCGAGCTAGTCATCGATGAGAAGGTAGACTTCCTTATGAGTGCTCGATATGGTCACACTCAGTACTCTCATTCTCAATGAATATCTGTACTCTCGCTCTGGTATCTCCACACCATAGATACAAGATACATCTATCTTAAGAAAGCGATCGTACACCAACCTTTCGAATCTATCACCATCCTCATGATGATCCTATGGTCAGGAGCTGTTTATGAGTTAGTTATGTGAATTCATGCCTTAAATTTTCAACTCTTGAAAATATGAATTGATATTCCTACTAACTTAAAGGATGTATCACAGACACAATGTATATAATGTGATAGAAGAATAACCCATTTATTGATTTATAGTCAAAATTACAAATTTGCCTTTAAATTTGTACAAAAATGTGTCAGTCAATCTGGCATCTAGGGCACACATCTAACAAACTCCCACTTGACCTAATGCCAATTGGCTACATATCTAAGTCCCATCTTCTCAAAGTGGGCTTCGATCTTTTGCTGGCCCAATGGCTTAGTCAGTGGGTCTGCCACATTGTCTGTGGAGTCGACTCTCTTGACCTCGACATAACCCTTTTCGAGGTAATCACGGATCAAATGGAATCGCCACTCGATGTGCTAGGACTTCTGATGAGACCTTGGATCCTTAGCTAGGGCTATGGCACCATTATTATCACAGTAAAAAGGTATGGCATCCGATGACATCACTCCAAGCTCTGCGGCAAATTTTTTGTACTAGAATGCCTCCTTCACAGCTTCTGATGTAGCAATGTACTCTGCCTCCATGGTGGAATCAGTAATCACCGTCTGCTTGAAATTTTTCCAGCTGACTGCACTACCATTGCAAATGAACAGACTCCCAGATGTCGACTTTCGATCATCTATATCAGACATAAAGTTTGAGTCTGTATATCTCTGAATCTGGAGTTCTCCATTTTCAAAGATTAGAAACATATCCTTAGTCCTTCTCAAGTACTTAAGGATACATTTCATAGAAGTCCAGTGCTCTTTGCCTGGATTCGACTGATATCTGCTTGTGACACTCACAGCATGGGCTATATCAAGTCGTGTACATAGTATGGCATACATGAGGCTCCCTATTGCCGAAGCATAAGGGATCTTGCTCATGCATTCAATCTCCTCAAGTGTGCTAGGGCACATCTTCTTGGAGAGATGAATGCCATGTCTAAAAGGTAATAAACCTCTTTTGGAGTTTTCCATGCTAAATATTTTTAGCACCTCCTCTATGTACATCTTCTGTGAAAGTCCGAGCATCCTATTTGGTCTATCTCTATAGACCTTAATACCCAGTATAAAGGATGCCTCTCCTAGATCTTTCATAGAGAACTCCTTAGACAACCATACTTTGACAAAGGTCAACATGGAAATGTCATTTCCAATTAGGAGGATGTCATCTACGTATAATACGAGGAGGACAACTGCACTCACACTGACCTTTTTGAACACACATGGTTCCTCCTCATTCTTGATGAAACCAAATATTTTGATCACATCATTGAAACAAGTATTCCAGCTCCGAGATGCTTGTTTAAGTCCATAAATAGACCTTTGCAGCTTGCAGACCTTGTGATCACCATCACTGGATGTGAAACCAAGTGGCTGTTCCATATAGATATCTTCCTCAAGATATCCATTTAAGAATACCGTTTTCACGTCCATCTGCCATATTTCATAATCGAAATAGGCTGCAACAGCAAGTAATATGCGGATGAATTTTAGCATGGCTACGGACGAGAAGGTATCCTGATAGTCAATGCCTTCGCGCTGACTATAACCTTTCGCTACGAGCCTAGCCTTGAATGTCTCCACATTCCCATCTGCACCTATCTTTCTCTTGAAGATCCATTTATACCCAATAGGTACAATACCTTCAGGTGGATCTACCAAGGTCCAGACTTGGTTTGAGTGCATCGAGTCAATCTCTGATCTCATTGCCTCTAACCATTTTTCAGAGTCGATATCTGATATCACCTCGTCATAGGTCTTGGGATCATCACCATTGTTGGAGCATGATCTCAGCTCCTCCCATGGATCTTGGGTGTAGCAGAACCAGCAATGAATAGATCTGGAGTCATCTGGACACGATTCAAGACCCTTGACGAAATCAGCCTGGTTGCTATCTTCTTTGTCAGCCTTTCATTCCAGATGAAGAACGCCTCTGAAACTACCTCTAAAAAATCCAAGATCTGGTACCCAACCAGATCAGACCTGGACTGAGGTCCTCCAATTTATAGATCTTGAATCAGGATATTCTAGATGGGGAAGAAGATAGATGGAGACAGACCTCGCAGATCTGTCCTGCTGCAGCCTTTCTTGTAGATCTGTTGATTGAGATCTCACCCACGCCTCAAACGACATCAGATCAACTCCAGATCTGAGAGGGACTTGTACCAATCTCTTCTTAAGAGATTTCAGATCCTAAACCTGGTGTTTGGGTGACTGCAAGAGAGGAGAGAGAAGAAATGGCTGACGGCTGCAAAGGGGGGAAGGGGCTAGCACCTCCCTTCCTTTCTTTCTTTTTATGGACTGGCGGCAAGAAACCCTAGGGTTTCTTGCTCCTGGGGCATGGAAGATGGCTGGAGAGAGAGGGAAAAGAGAGAGAGAGACTTGGGAGAAAGAGTTGTCTATTTTCTTGGCTTAATCAAACCTATACAAGTACATGTATATATAAACACCGGGTCAAGTGACCCAAATCCAAAACTCCCTTGACCAACTCTATGGGAGATTAGGTTAACCCAAGCCCATGTACACCCATGACTCGACCTAATCTCACCTCTCCTGGGCCCAGACCTGGCCCATAAAGAGTTGGTCCCTTGAGGCCCACATAACCTAGACCTCAAGAACCTGAAAGGCCCACAGCCTTTCAACCTAGGGCCCAACTAGCCCTAGAGTCTCCATGAAGCCCTCATGAATGATGGACCTTGGCCTTATCCTTGATCCCCTGAGCCTTGGGCACACCACCTGGATCACAACAATCTCCACCTTGGTGTCCCAAGGCCTCAACCAGCTCCACTCTGTCTATCAGCTGAATCAGCTCAACACATCTCTGAAAGCTGTCCCGTGGAAGTACCTTCGTAAGTACATCAACTGGGTTCTCCTTGGTGTGTACTTTTACCAGCTCCACCTTGCCATCCTCCACAAGCTCTCTGATCCGATGATACCGAATGTCGATGTGCTTTGTCCTTGCATGATAGACTGAGTTCTGTGCTAATAGAAGTGCACTCTGGCTGTCACAGTGCACTTTAATGGCCTCCTGAGTAAGGCCCATCTCCGTCAACAAATTCTTCAGCCAAATTGCCTCCTTAGCTGCTTCTGTTAGCCCAATGTACTCTGCCTCTGTAGTGGATAGGGCCGTGATAGGCTGCAGACTCGATCTCCAAGAAATAGGACCTTCATACAGGCTAAAGATGAAGCCTATCGTAGACCTCCGGGTATCCACATCTCCATCGAAGTCTGCATCTACATAACCGCCAATCTGCCCCTGAGCCTCCCTGGACATGTCAGAGTATCCCACTACACCTCCTCGCTGTCCGTAGCAGATGCCAACTCCAACTGAACCTGCCAGGTATCTGAATATCCACTTCAGAGCTCTCCAGTGCTCCCTGCCAGGCTGCGCCATGAACCTGCTAACCTGACTCACTGCATGAGCGATGTTTGGCCTACAATAGACCATCGCATACATCAAGCTCCCAACTCCTGAAGCATAAGGGACCTTCTCCATCTCCTGAGCCTCCACCTCAGTCTATGGCGCCATGGTCTTCGAGAGTCTGAAGTGACCGGCAAGTGGCAGCTCCACTGACTTTGCTCCCTTCATCCCGAACCTCTCTAAGACCTTCTGTATGTAGCCCCTCTGAGATAGATGCAGCACCCTCCAGGCTCGATCTCTGAAAATCTTCATGCCTAGGATCTTCCTTGTAGGGCCCAAATCCTTCATCTCAAACTCCCAAGATAAGGATGCCTTCAGATCCTGCACAACTTTCCTACTCTTGCATGCTATAAGCATGTCATCCACATACAAGAGTAGAAACAACCTAGAACCATTCTCAAGAGACTAAACATAAACACATGGATCAAACTCGCACCTGGAAAGTCCAATGCTGCGCACATAGGAGTCGAACCGCTTGTACCATTACCTCGGCGACTGCTTCAGCCCGTACAGCAATTTCTGCAACAGACAAACCTTTCCCTCTGATCTTGGATCCCTGAAACCAGGTGGCTGCTCCATGTAAATCCTCTCCTCCAAATGCCCATAGAGGAATGCCGTCTTGACATCCATCTGCTCCAGCTCTAAATCTTGAGCTGCTACGATGCTCAGCAACACTCTGATGGAAGTGTGTCTGATGATGGGAAAGAAAACCTCACTGAAGTCGATGCCTTCCTTCTGAGAGTATCCCTTGGCCACTAATCTCGCCTTGAATCTGATACCTCCATGCTCTGAAGGCCCTTCCTTGCGACTGTAGACCCATTTGCAGCCAATGGGCCTCTTCTCCTGTGGCAACTGCACCAATCGCCACGTCTGGTTCTTGTGGAGAGACTGCATCTCCTCGAACATTGCTTGGACCCACCGCTCTCTATCCTGGCTCTCAATAGCCTCCTAATACGTATATGGGTCTCCATTCACTGTCATCAGGACATATGACAGCGTCTCCTCGAAGCCATGTCGGTCCAATTGCCTGATGGTCCTCTTGGGCTTGTGTAGGGCAACACCGATATTAGTCCTCGGTCCAGCTCGCTCCTACTGGACCTCTCCGCCTTGATCATCCGTCTGAGTCCTCTCCACCTATGGAGACACCTTAGGTAGGTTCTCCATCTGAATGTCATGTCCTCCCGTAGTACCTGCAAGAGGCAAAATAAAAGAGGAAAGCTATCCAGCAGCGCCCTACTGGACCTCCTCCTGCTCCTGCTGCTCCTCCATGCCTGCTTGCCTCCATAGGACTGACTCCTCATCAAAAGTCACATCCCGACTAATGATGACCTTCTTTTCCAAGGGATCCCACAGCCTGTATCCCTTGACTCCTCGCGGATAGCCTAGAAACACCGCCTTGCGTGATCTGGAGTCTAGCTTGCTCCGCTCACCAGCTTCAATGTGCATATAGGCCGTGCACCCAAATACCCGTAGATGGCCCAGCCCAACTGTTCTCCCAGACCACACCTCCTCTGGAAGCCTGCCATCCAACCTGGTGTGAGGTGACCGATTGACCAAGTAACCCGCTGCGTCAACTGTGTCAACCCAGAACTCCTTTGGAAGCCCTGCCTGCAGCCTCATGCATCGTGCCTTTTCCAAAAGTATCCTGTTCATCCTCTTAGCCACCCCATTCTGCTGTGGAGTCCTCCTAACTGAAAAGTATCTCCTTATCCCACACTCCTCACAGTAGTCCTGGAACTCTCTGCTGGTGTACTCTCCATCATTGTCTGACCTCAGACACTTCACGCTCCTCTCCTGCTCCTCCACCTCAGCTCTCCAGATCTTGAACTTGGTGAAGACCTCTGACTTCTCTCTCATGAAGTAAATCTAGAGTTTCCTTGAGAAATCATCAATCAAGATCATGAAGTATCTGGCCCCATTCCTATTGGGGCTAGTCCCCACACATCCGTGTATACTAACTCCAGAGGGGCTGCACTCCGGGCTGTACTGATGGTGAACTGAACTCTTCTCTGCTTTTCCATCTGGCAAGGCTCACAGATCTCCCCTGTAGCACCATCTTCCAGATCAGAGATGAGTCCTCTCCTGCTCAACTCCCTCAGCCCCCTGTCACCCATGTGGCTTAGGCGGGAGTGCCACATCCTGTAAGTCCCCTCCTGGTCCTGTGCTGCAGCTGCTGCATTTGACTCTTCGATCACCACAGATCCCTCTATGTGATAGAGGTTATTGTCCAACCTCCTGCCTCTCATCACTACCATGGCTCCATTGGAGATGTTCAGTACTCCGCTTCCAGCCCTACTGCTGAAGCTGTATCCACTGCGCTCCAAGTAGCCTAGTGACACCAGATTCTTTTCCAGCTCCGAGATGTGCTTTACATTTATCAATATCCTCACAATCCCATCAAACATCCTCACCCTGACTGTCCCTATCCCAGCCACCTTGCAAGGATGATTGTCGCCTAGAGTCACTGATCCCTCATCTGTCTTGGTGTATGTAGCAAATCAAGACTTGTGTGGTGTGTAGTGATGTGAGCACACAAAGTCTAGTGTCCACTCCTCTGTGTAATGCCTGTGACCATCTGATACCACAAGTAGATCATCCTCCACCTGCTGCCCAGCAACTGCACTCACTGATTCTGAGCCACTTCTTTCTCCCTTCTTGCTCTTCCATAGTGGACATTCTCGCTTGAAGTGCCCGAACTCGTTGCACTTGAAGCATTTCACCTCTTTCTTTCCCTTCCTGGACTTGGACCGCCCCCTGGACTTGCTTCTGCCTCTGCCTCTACCTGTCCTCTCCCCTACTGCCAAACCCTCCTGGGGAGCCCGATCTCTGGTCAACTTTTCTCTCTGCTCATTCAACCTCAGTACCGAGATCATGTTCTCATACTCCAGAGTCTCCTTGCCGTAGAGCAGTGTAGTCACCAAAGAATCATATGATCCGGGCAGCGAATATAGAAGCAATAGAGACTTGTCCTCCTCATCAAGCTTCACCCTGATATTCACCAACTCCGTGCACAACTGGTCGAACCTCTGAATGTGGCCAATCACATCAGATCCCTCCTGCATCCGAAAACTGTACAACCTCTTCTTCAGCATCAGCTTGTTGCACATATTCTTCCCCATATACATGGTTTGCAACTTCGACCAAAGGCCCTTCGGGGTCTTTTCTTCCAGCACCGAATACAATGCCGCATCCGCCAAATATCCTCTGATCACCGAGCATGCTTTCTTCTCCAATGATGCCCACTGTCTATCTGTCATTCCCTCAGGCTTCTCATCCAAAGCCTGATCTAGATCTGCTTGCACCAGAAGATCCTCCACTCGGATTTTTCACATGAAAAAATTTTTCTTGCCATCAAACTTCTTAAAATCGACCTTCATATTGCCATCCATGACTGGATCGAAGCCAAACAAGCAATATAAATTCAAGAAGTGTAGAATATACCTTGATGGTACCTTGCTGAAAATTTTCAGTACTTGGGATCTTCAACTTCTCATGCTTGAAACTGCTTCCTCACCACCGTGGCTCTGATACCAACTATTGAAGCATGATCTTGGCTCCTCCCACAGACCTTGGGTGCAGTAGAACCAGAAATGAATAGATCTGGAGTCATCTGGACACGATTCAAGGCCCTTGACGAAATCAGCTTAGTTGCTATCTTCTTCGTCAGCCTTTCGTTCCAGATGAAGAACACCTCTGAAACTACCTCTAAAAAATCCAAGATCTGATACCCAATCAGACCAGACCTGGACCGAGGTTTTTCAATTTGTAGATCTTGAATCAGAGTATTCTAGATATGGAAGAAGATAGATGGAGATAGACCTCACAGATCTATCCTGCTGCAGCCTTTCCTATAGATCTGTTGATGGAGATCTCACCCGCACCTCAAACGACCTCAGATCAACTCCAGATCTGAGAGAAACTTGCACCAACCTCTTCTCAAGAGATTTTAAGTCCTGGACCTGGTGTTTGGGTGACTGCAAGAGAGGGGAGAGAAGAACTCGTTAACCCAAGCCCATGTACACCCATGACTCGACCTAATCTCACCTCTTCTGGGCCCAGACCTGGCCTATAAAGAGTTGGTCCCTTGAGGACCACATAACCTAGACCTCAAGAATCCGAAAGGCCCACAGCCTTTCAACCTAGGGCCCAACTAGCCCTAGAGTCTCCATGAAGTCCTCATGAATGATGGACCTTGGCCTTAGTCTTGGTCCCCTGGGCCTTGGGCACACCACTTGGATCACAACAACCATGAACCCCATTTCCTATGAAGAATATTTCTTCTACATCCTCTTGTATGGTACCTAAGTACCTTTCAGGAGGATGGAAAACTCTAGTCGATCTATGAGGTGGAAGAGGTTGTGTTAGGACTGATTCTAATTGATTTGGTTCCTCAGGTTCTTTAGCTCGTTGCTCTTGGGAGACATTCTCCTTGAGCTTAATTATTCTTCCGATGCCACCATCTTGAATAAATTATTTTTCAAGAAAAATAGCTTTTCTACTCACAATCACATTGTGATCTTCTGAAATATAAAAATAGTATCCTAATGACTCTTTAGGATATCCTATGAATCGAGCTCTAAAAGATCTGAACTCTAACTTGTCCGCCTACTATCTTTTGACATGAGCCAGACAACCTCAAATTCTGAGATGATTCAAACTTGGATTCTTACCATGCCATATCTCATACGGTGTGGTAGAAATGGTTTTAGATGAAACCCTATTCAATACATAAATTGCTGTCATAAGACAATGTCCCCAAAGAAATTCAGGGAGATCCATGAAGCTCATCATGGAACGGACCATATCTAATAGGGTCCGATTTCTTCGTTCTGAAATTTCGTTGAGTTGAGGCGTTCTAGGTGGAGTCCATTGAGAGACTATATCATTGTCCTTAAGATAGTCTAGAAACTTCTGACTAAGGTATTCACCTCCTCGATCTGATCGAAGAACCTTAATGGGCTTTCCTGTTTATTTTTCTACCTCATGTCTGAATTCTTTGAACCTTTCAAAAGCTTCAGACTTGCGTTTCATTAGAAACACATACCCGTACTTAGACATATCATCGATAAAGGTAATGAAGTAGACATAATTGCCTCTAGCCGGCACATCAAATGGGCCGCACACATCCGTATGTACTACGGTGTTGCCCAGCTATGCAACCCAAGAGGGGGGGTAAATTGGGTTTCTAAAAATTTTAGGCTTAATTAATTACTTATGATGAATGAGAACAAAGACTTTAATTCAAGATTAATTACCTAAAGCAAGAATGCAAGGATATAATAAAGAAATAAAGAGAAACAAGAAAGCACACCACAAACACAAGGATTTATAGTGGTTCAGTGCCAACCTTGCACCTACATCCACTCCCCAAGCTCCTACTTGGGAATTCTAATCCACTATACTTGTATTCAACCTGAATACAAACGTCGGAAACTCTGACACTAGCTATCCCAAGCTAGTCTACTTATTTTCGGGTACAAGTCAACCAAAAATACTCCAATTTCAGGTTCGGATCAACCTTCCCTTATTTTGGAAATCCTCCAAAAACAAGAACAAATACTCACAAAGAGTAAAATAGCTTAGAGCACAAATTAATACAATAACAGCTCCTTAAATGAGCGAATATAACAATAAAAATACTTTACTCAAATGAAGAATCCATTTTTGGATTTTCTCAAGGTGGATGAATGCTTGAATGAATGCTTGAGAAGAGGATGATCTTTGATTGAAGACTTCTTGAAGGCTTTGAAAGATCTCTAGATCAAGTTGAAACAATAGACGTGAAAAATCCTCTCTTTGAATGCTCTTGAATCTCTTTCACAATCTCTCGTGTATATTGTGGATCATCTGTCTCTCTTCTTGGTATTTTTGATCTCTCTTTTTCTCTGAATTTTGGATCCTCTTGTATATATTTGATCTCTCCATTTCTTTCACCATTTGAAACATTTTATAGCATTAAGAAACAAGAGAAAATATATTAGGCAGAAAAAGAGCCGTTAGAGCATTTTTAGGAAGCATAAAAGGCAATTAAAATGGCAAAAAACTAGCCGTTGCGGATTTTCCGTCGCAGGGGTCGACTCATGAGTCGACTCATGCTTCAGGAGTCGACTCATGAGTCGACTTCTGTTGCATTAGCCAGAAACTTTGATTTCTGGATTTTTTGGCCCAAATCAGCAGAGGTCGACTCATGAGTCGACTCATGCCTTGTGGGTCGACTCATGAGTTGACTCACAGGTCGTGCCAAGCCAAAAATCAGCGTGCCATGGGAAATTTTTGCGTGCCAATCAGCTCATAGTGCCATGAGTTGACTCATGAGTCGACTCATGCACTTCAAACCTTCATAACTTCAAAAATATAAGTCCAAAAATAATAAATTTTCATCAATAGTTTACAAATCATTTGTTCTACCAAATGATACTATCAAATCAGGATTTTAGTAAAATTATGATTTTGCCCTTGAAGAGCATAAAGACTTTTTCAATTTAAAATATTTGTATCCCTTCAATCTGCTTTGTAATCATCAAAATCAATCTAGGAGCAACAATCTCCTCCTTTTTGATGATGACAAAATACTTGAACAAAAGCATTTATGTGAATGCATTAATTTCAAAAGAATGCACTATAGGTGTATAAAAAAATATGATTCTTTTGGCATGTGATATAAATGGTCATATGCAAAAATAGTTTGTCCATTTTCTTAAAGATTTGAAAAGATGCTCATTGGATTATGTGAATTTGGTGTTAGAGCGGAAAACTTATTTTTGTTATCAGATTAAGCTGTATTTTAAAAATTTGCTCATTCTCATTTGATTTTAGTTTTAGTATCAGAGCAAAAAATAATTATGTGCTTTAATTGCTTTTGATACAAAAAAAATAATTATGTGTGCCAAAGCATGTTTAAGAGTTGATTTGGAAAGTATATTAGATCATTTTGAGTTTAAGATGTATCAGAGCAAGAGAAAAAATAAATTTTGCAATGTATTAGAGCAAGAAAAAAAATTTTACAATGTTATCAGAAAAGATTTTACAATGTATCAGAGAAAATTTCACAATGTATCAGAGCAAATTTTATAATGTATCAGAGCAAGTTAAAAATTTTAGGACAATGTATCAGAGCAAGAAAAATAATTTTTACAATGTATCAGAGAAAATTTTATAATGTATCAGAGCTAGTTAAAAAAAATTTTAGGATGTATCAGAGTAAGTTAAATTTCTTAAGATGTATCAAGGTAAATAAAATTTCAAAAGATGTATCAGAGCAAGTTTGAATTTTGAAGTATATCAGAGCATATTTAAATTTTTTAAAGCAAATCAGAGCATATGTAAAGAAGTAATTTAAAAATTACTTATTTGCATTGTACTTAGCATTGTATTTTTGATATTGTTCTTTAAATTTTCAATTCATTCATTAATTTCTCATAATTTGGTTTTGATGAGTTGCTTTTTCATAGTTTATGGTTTTGCTTTTGTTGGATTGCCTTTTGTTTAATTTCCCAAATTTTTGTTTAATTTCTCCCCCTTTTTGACATCATCAAACATGGTTAACTCTTCCTTTTTCTGAAACATTCTTTAATTTCTCCTCCTTTAGAGTTTATCACAGATGTTTGCTCCCCCTTAATATAGCAATTATCAACAGCAAACAACAAAGAGAAGACAATATTTCAACAAGGAGAATATATATAACCAAAATATGATCGATATCATTACAAAAGGTAGAAATATAAGTAAAAGATGATTGCATAAAACCATAATTGTTTCATTACATAGTTCTTAAAATAAAAGTCAACCAGCTAATTTTCAATACATGGCCCCAAAATACAGATCCTAGAACAAGACACTAACACCTAGGATCTAGTAAAGATCAAGACAAGTCAAGGATCGGAGTCATCAGATATGAGATGAGAAGCTGATGGATCAGAAGTGCGTCCTCTACCCCGTCTGCCTCTAGCACGAGCAGGAGAGCGAGATGAACTGGGAGGCTGAGTACGCTGAGATGCTAAGGACTGAACAGAAAGGGTGAGTCTGATGGAATCAAGTACGTTCAGTGCTCTGGAAACAGACTGTAGTAGAGCAGTGAACTGAGTGGTAGCATGCTCACTCGATCCTCGGATCTCTTTCCTCAGTAATTCATATCCACCCTCCAGTGCTCCTCTGAGCCTGCCAGCCTCTGCAGTGAGGTCTGTGACCTCAATAGTTGACTCCTGTGGCTGAGGATGGCCAAAGCAAGGACTTGCCCCTGCAAGTCAAGAACTCTGCCAGTCAGTCTCCAGACTGTGTCCTCAAGCTGCTGGATCCGGATGGACTGATCTGATAACATCTGAAACACAGTGGAGATGTGGGAAGTTATGGTCTGATCAGAAGAAGTGGATCCTGGTGGAAAAGTAGTATTGCTCCACTGACTAGATAGCAAAGAAGCCACACGCTGTGATATTTGCTCGATCTGATCGTCAGCCAGTCTGAACTCTGATTGTGGTGCTCTGCTCTCTGGCTGATACACTGGTGTGGGCATCCTAGTAAACTCTGAAGGGCCAGCCTCTGTATCAGGAATGAACTGAATATGTGGTGATGCTGCCCTGAAGTCATGGACAGGAGATGATGGATCTTCTTCTTCTACTCTGCCTTCAGTTCTGTCTTCAGCTCTCTCTTCAGCTCTCTCTTCAGAGCCCTTAATCCAACCACCATCAGTCTTTGTAAATTCCATTCGGTGCAAGGTGTGTTGGTTGAAAGTGTCCACATGAGATAGCTTAGTAGAAGCCTCCCCCTCACAGCTAACTCCAAACCTCCTAAATACTCTAGTAAGGGCCATACCATAAGGCAAGTGTGCCTTGGATCTGTTCAAAGTTTCTCTAATGGCCTTTATCATAAGTGCAGGGAGGTTCAGGGGGGTCTGAGTGATGACATGAAACATGATACATACATCTCTGCTGGAAAGTAAATCATGTCTACCACTCCTAGGAAAGAAGAGCTTCGTTACCATCTGATGCAGGATCCTCATCTCAATGGACAAAACCTTTGCTTCCAATTTGTTTAAACTCCCTGAATAAGTTTCTCCTAAAATAATTCTGATCCCCTCTTCTTTAACTGGGAGTTTCATATAAGAGTAACTTCACTAGGCAACTGAAGTATTTCTCCCAATATCCTAGAATCCAAGCAGATATCAATTCCCTTGACTGTTGAAGTCACTGACCCATCTCCATAAAGTAGATTCTGGTAGAATTCTCTAACTAGGTCAACATAGGTGACTTCTTTAAGGGAGCAGTAGAGTTCCCATCCTTGGTTTTTAATCTTACTTGCAAAAGTAAAGCCCTCTTTCTCAAAGAACCGAAAATCTATATTCTTCTGGTTTCGACTTTTCTATCGGAAAGAGGATTCTTACTGGGGCTTAGAAAGGATTGAGAGGGACCTTGAGCAGATACTGAAACTGGAGTGGGAGCAGTTGAAGACTGAGCATGCCTTTTCTTTCAGACAATTTCTTCAGGCTCACGGATTGACTTTCTTCTTTGGGGAAGCTTCATCTTTGGAGCCATATCCAATTTTGTAGCAGGTAAGGAGACTTGGAGGAACACTTGAATGAGTGGAGGAGGGATCACAAGAGAGTGAAGAAGGATTTTGGTGGAGAAAAGAAGTGGATTTGGGAAGATCGGTGAAGTGCTAGGGCACGTTCCAACCGCGCCAAGCAATGCGAGAAAACACAAAAAAAATCCCTTTCCAAGGTGGCGATTTTTGGTGGAGAGGAGGAGGGAGAATTGCCTCGAACTAGATCCTTGGATTTGGAGCAAAAAGAATTGGAGAAGACGGCTTTTGGAAGGAGGACGATGAGAAGATGAGTCGTCTCACGAACAGGGATCCAGTATAAAAACAATGAGCCCGTGGGAAGTTTGAGGAAATAACAAGTTTGCCATTGAGTCGACTCATGGGGGTCGACTCATGAAGTTCAAAATTCAGAAAAAAATGCGAATAAATTCCAGAAAAATTCAAAATTTTGGGAGAAGGAATTTTGCTCAATGATAAGTTTTTAGAATGATAAATTTGAGCTTTTGGGACTAGGATAGATGTTAGAAATTGAGCTCTAAGAGTTTTTGACATCAATTCTTTGGAAATTGAGAAATTTTAGGCATATGGATCTAGAATTCCTAGATTTCTCCTAATTTCACAGAATCTATCCTCACTAAGGGCCTTTGTAAAGATATCAGCTAATTGATTTTCAGTGCAAATATATTCAAGAATTATATTTTTGTTTTGAACATGTTCTCTTATAAAATGATGTCTTATTTCAATATGTTTGGATCTTGAGTGATGAATTGGATTTTTAGATAGATTTATGGTACTTGTGTTGTCACATCTTATTGGTATTTCATTAAGTTTGATTCCAAAGTCTTCGAGTTGTTGCTTAATCCATAAGATTTGAGCACAACAACTTTCGGTTGCAATGTATTCGACCTCAGCCGTAGACAGTGCCACCGAATTTTGTTTCTTGCTAAACCATGAGATTAGGTTAACTCCAAGAAATTGGCAAGTTTCACTTGTGCTTTTTCTATCTAATTTACATACAGCAAAATCAGCATCTGAATATCCTAATAAATTAATTTGTGAGTCCTTAGAGTACCATAACCCTAGAGTTTGAGTACCATTTAAGTATCTAAGTATTCTTTTAACAGCATTCAAATGAGATTCTTTAGGATTAGATTGATATCTAGCACATAAGCAAACACTAAACATGATATCAGGCCTACTTGCAGTTAAATATAATAATGAGCCAATCATACCTCTATAGTATTTTAAGTCTACACATTTACCTTCATCATCCTTGTCAAGCTTACATGAGGGACTCATTGGTGTGCCAATTGGTTTGCAGTTCTCCATTCCAAATCTTTTGAGTAGTTCCTTGGTGTACTTGCTTTGGGTGATGGAGATTCCTCTTTTGATTGTTTGATTTGGAGTCCGAGGAAGAAGGTGAGTTCTCCCATCATGCTCATCTCGAACTCCCCCTGCATAAGCTTAGCAAAGTCTTGACAAAGGGATTCATTAGTAGACCCAAAAATTATGTCATCAACATAAATTTGTATAACTAGCATATCATTTTGATTTTTTTTAATAAAGAGGGTTGTATCTACATTACCTCTTGAAAAACCATTATTTAGTAAAAATTTGCTTAGCCTATCATACCATGCTCTAGGTGCTTGTTTTAATCCATATAAAGCTTTATTTAATCTAAAGACATGATTAGGAAAAGCATGATTTTCAAATCCAGGGGGTTGTTCTACATATACTTCTTCAGCAATATATCCATTTAAAAATGCACTTTTAACATCCATTTGAAATAACTTGAATTTCATAAAGCAAGCATATGCAAGTAGAAGTCTAATAGCTTCTAATCTAGCAACAGGTGCAAAGGTTTCATCAAAATCAATTCCTTCTTCTTGATTATATCCCTTAGCAACCAGTCTTGCTTTATTTCTAATCACATTTCCATGCTCATCTAATTTGTTTCTAAAGGCCCATTTTGTGCCAATTATTGAATAATCTTTAGGTCTTGATACTAAGGTCCAAACATTATTTCTTTCAAATTGATTAAGTTCCTCTTGCATAGCATTAATCCAATTATGATCATTTTCAGCTTCTTCAAAAGTTTTAGGTTCAAGATGAGATACAAAAGCACAATGATTAACTACATCTCTAAGTGAAGAACGGGTTTTTACCCCATGCATAGGATCACCAATAATTAACTCCTTAGGGTGGTTGTGAACATACCTCCATTCCTTGGGTAGGTCATTTGTACCTTGAGGTTGTTCTTGAATTTCTTCACCTATCTCATCTTGTTCGTCTTCTTGATCCTTGTCTTCTGGAGTTGCTGAATCTTTCAGAGTGATCTCCTTCATACCTTCTATTAGTGGATCTGCATCATCAACACCCTCATTCTTCCTTGAAGGAAGATCGTTAGATTCATCAAAAACAACATGTATGGACTCCTCAACTACTAAAGTTCTTTTGTTGAAAACTCTAAATGCTTTACTAGTGGAGGAGTAACCTAGAAAGATTGCTTCATCTGATTTTGCATCAAATTTATCAAGCTTTTCTTTGCCATTATTTAATACAAAATATCGGCAACCAAAAACATAAAAATATGCAATATTTGGTTTTCTTCCTTTCCAAAGTTCATAGGGAGTTTTCTTTAAAAATTGTCTAATCAAAGCACGATTTAAAATGTAACATGCTGTGTTAATTGCTTCCGTCCAAAAATATCTTGGAAGGTTGCTTTCACAAAGCATGGTACGGGCCATTTCTTCTAAGGTTCTGTTTTTCCTTTCAACTATCCCATTTTGTTGGGGTGTCCTAGGAGCAGAGAAGTTATGGCCAATTCCATTTTCATCACAAAAATTTTCAAAATCTTGATTTTCAAATTCAGTTCCATGATCACTTCTAATATTTTGAATTGAAAACCCTTTTTCATTAGTGACTTTTCGATGAAATTTAGTGAAAATATGAAAAGTTTCATTTTTATGAGCCAAAAAGAAAATCCAAGTAAAACGAGAGTAATCATCTATAATTACAAAGCCATATCATTTTTCTCCTAGACTAGTGGTTCTAGTTGGTCCAAATAAGTCCATATGTAAGAGCTCTAAAGGTCTAGAAGTTGAAACAGTATTTTTGGATTTAAATGAAACTCTAGTTTGTTTACCTAATTGGCATGCATTACAAATTCTATCCTTTTCAAAATTCAATTTTGGCAAACCAAGTACTAATTCCTTTTTAATTAATTTTGAAAGAGAATGCATGCTAATATGTGCAAGTCTACGATGCCACAGCCAACTAGTCTCATTAATTTTAGCATTCAAGGATACTAGGCATTGCATGTCTAATTTGGCTAAGTCATTCAAATCTACCATATAAAATTGCCATGCCTATGTCCTATAAATTTAATACCATCGTTAATAGGACTAGTCACAATGCAAACAGATGATTCAAAAACTACTTTATACCCTTTATCACAGAATTGACTAATGCTAAGTAAGTTATGCTTTAAACCTTTACTAATAAAACATTCTCAATGTATTTGGAGGGAGTGATACCAATGTTACCTATCCCGATGATCTTTCCTTTGCCATTATCTCCAAAGGTGACCATCCCTCCATCCTTAGCATCAAGCGTGATGAATTGTGATTCATCACCAGTCATGTGTCTCGAGCATCCACTGTCAAGATACCATTTCCTGTTTCCTCCTTGGGATGCTAGACACACCTGCAAGCAAAGGTCAAGTTTCTGTCTTAGGTACCCAAGCTTTCTTGGGTCCTTTTAGGTTAGTCAGAATGGTTCCTTTTGGAACCCATATTTTCTTTATAGTTGTGTTTGCAGATTTGAGGCATGTGTATGATTTATGTCCTATTCTACCACATTTGAAACAAGTGATATTTGTAGACTTGTTACTTGAATAATTTACATAAATATTCTTCAGAAATTTTTGTTTCTTCAGGGGTTTATAGCCAAGTCCAGCCTTATCATGTATAGCTTTCTGATTATCAAGAATCATATTTAGTTTGTTTGAACTTAAGGTGAACTTATCTACTATAGGTTTCAGCTTGTTAATTTCATTCTTTAAGTTTTGATTTTCTTGAATCAAGGTGGATTTTTCAATTGAAAGGTTTTCAGCTTGTTTCACTAAGGACTGATTTTCCAATTTTAGTTCTTTGTTTTTCTTCCCTAGTTTCTTTAATTCATCAATTAAATCATAGAATGCTTCATGCAATTCTTCAAAAGTAAATTCACTAGTGGATTCAGAAGTTACCTCATTTTCGTGTGCCATAAGGCACAGGTTGGCTTGTTCTGTTGAGGTTTCCTCATCGGAGCTTGAGTCATCACTCGCACTCCAAGTTGCCATCATTACTTTCTTTTTGAACTTTTTGGGACCTTTCTTCAGTTGTGGACATTCGGATCTGAAATATCCCGGCTTCTTGCACTCGTAGCATATAAGCGGTTGATCTTTCTCTTTTTCTTTGCTTTGTTCCCCTTTTGTGAATTTCTTTCTCATCCCCTGTTTCCTTTTTCTTAGGAACTTCTTGAATCTCCGGGTGATGGTGCCATCTCTTCATCCTGTTCTTCATCTTCGGTGTCATCCATTTCATAATCAGGCGAAGTTGTGGATTTGAGGGCAATGGTTCTTTTCTTTTTGACTTCATCCTCTTGATGTTGCTTCATGCTAAGTTCATGAGTCATCAAGGATCCAAGAAGCTCTTCTAGAGGTAGAGAGTTCAAATCCTTTGCTTCTTGGATGGCAGTCACCTTGGCTTCCCAAGTTCTTGGCAATGACCTGAGAATCTTCCTTACAAGCTCACTGTTAGTATAAGATTTGCCAAGACTCTTCAAACCATTAATTATATCAGTAAAATGAGTAAACATAGCAGTTATGGACTCATCATGCTCTATTTTGAACAATTCATATTTATGTACTAGCATGTTTATTTTAGTCTCTTTTACTTGATTTGTTCCCTCATGGGTTACTTCTAACCTATCCCATATTTCTTTAGCAGATGCACAAGTAGAAATGCGATTAAATTCATTTGCATCTAGTGCACAATAAAGAACATTCATAGCTTTAGCATTTAATTGTGCTAATTTCTTATCAACCTCATCCCATTCTTTCTCGGGTTTGATTGACTCCTCACCATCTATAATCTTGGTGGATGTGTGAGGACCGTTCACTATGATACTCCACATATCATAGTCGAGTGCTTGTATGAATATCTTCATCCGAGCTTTCCAATAGGTGTAATTAGACCCATTGAAAAGTGGAGGTCGGTTTGTAGATTGCCCCTCGGCTAGACAAGTACCGACATGGGTTGCCATAGATCTTTGGCTCTTTGATTGTTAAATCAAAGAAGGGCTAGAGCACCGGGCTCTGATACCACTTGTTGCCCAGCTATGCAACCCAAGAGGGGGGGTGAATTGGGTTTCTAAAAATTTTAGGCTTAATTAATTACTTATGATGAATGAGAACAAAGACTTTAATTCAAGATTAATTACCTAAAGCAAGAATGCAAGGATATAATAAAGAAATAAAGAGAAACAAGAAAGCACACCACAAACACAAGGATTTATAGTGGTTCGGTGCCAACCTTGCACCTACATCCACTCCCCAAGCTCCTACTTGGGAATTTCAATCCACTATACTTGTATTCAACCCGAATACAAAACGTCGGAAACTCCGACACTAGCTATCCCAAGCTAGTCTACTTGTTTCTCGGGTACAAGTCAATCCAAAATACTCCGATTTTAGGTTCGGATCAACCTTCCCTTGTTTTGAAAATTCTCCAAAAACATGAACAAATACTCACAAAGAGTAAAATAGCTTAGAGCACAAATTAATACAATAACAGCTCCTTAAATGAGCGAATATAACAATAAAAATACTTTACTCAAATGAAGAATCCCCTTTTTGGATTTTCTCAAGGTGGATGAATGCTTGAATGAATGCTTGAGAAGAGGATGATCTTTGATTGAAGACTTCTTGAAGGCTTTGAAAGATCTCTAGATCAAGGTTGAAACAATAGGCGTGAAAAATCCTCTCTTTGAATGCTCTTGAATCTCTTTCACAATCTCTCGTGTATATTGTGGATCACCTGTCTCTCTTTCTTTTGGGTATTTCGTTGATCTCAGGCTTTTTCGTGTAGATTTTGGATCCTCTTGTATATATATTTGATCTCTCTCATTTCTTTCACCATTTGAAACCTTTTATAACATTAAGAAACAAGAGAAAACATATTAGGCAGAAAAAGAGCTGTTAGAGCATTTTTAGGAAGCATAAAAGGCAATTAAAACGGGCAAAAAACTAGCCGTTGCGGATAATTTCCGTCGCAGGGGTCGACTCATGAGTCGACTCATGCTTCAGGAGTCGACTCATGAGTCGACTTCTGTTGCATTAGCCAGAAACTTTGATTTCTGGATTTTTTGGTCCAAATCAGCAGAGGTCGACTCATGAGTCGACTCATGCCTTGTGGGTCAACTCATGAGTCGACTCACAGGTCGTGCCAAGCCAAAAATCCAGCGTGCCATGGGAAATTTTTGCATGCCAATCAGCTCATAGTGCCATGAGTTGACTCATGAGTCGACTCATGCACTTCAAACCTTCATAACTTCAAAAATATAAGTCCAAAAATAATGAAATTTTTACCAATAGTTTACAAATCATTTGTTCTACCAAATGATACTATCAAATCAGGATTTTAATAAAATTACGATTTTGCCCTTGAAGAGCATAAAGACTTTTTCAATTTAAAATATTTGTATCCCTTCAATCTGCTTTGTAATCATCAAAATCAATCTAGGAGCAACAAAAGGGATACCAAAAGAGAGGTACATGCCTTATCCAAAAGGCATATCTGATCTGATTATCAGAGATAAGAGTTCCTTCAAGCAGAAGGACTCTTATCCATGATACGTCGATCAACACCCTAGTCTGCACGCGTGCAACCAAAGAAGGGATGTTTTCACATCCCTTCTTAAATCAAAAAAATCCTTAAAAATTCATGTAAATTGAAGATTCAATCTAGATTCTAGAAAATCAAAAATAGTGATAAAAATTCTTACAAAAGGATGCTATCCTCATATTTCTTCATGCAAGTACTGATCACCGCATGTGCAGGCATCAGGACCAACTTATGGCATCCATTTGGCATCCAGATAAGTCTGAAAAAATTCCAAAAAAACTATCAAAAATATCTTATCAAATATAAAATATTATCATCAAAAATTATTCTAATCTAAAAGAATTTGATAGGGAGAAAGACTTTCCAAATCATGGAGAGATGCGATGCCTCTGCACACGTGTGCGAGACATCCTTGTTTTTCTAATTTTTTCTCTTCCTCACAAATTCTAGAAAAAAAAAATATCTCATGCTTTAAGATATGTACCAGAGAATGAAGGGTGATATGAGCTATCACACATATTTTAATCCCATAAAAAAATAATATGTTTTCTTTTGCCTATGCCAACACTTGTAGGCAGAACCTGTTTTACACCAAGAATCCACCACAACTTGGACTCTTCATAATTGGTGTTAACATGGGATGTGGTGCCCCAATTTGAATTGCTTCCAGGTGACATGACCTAACCCAAATATCTATCCAATTGAGCTAACTAATTATCAAGGGATGTGACCAAATTGGTCTCCAAAGGAGCAAGGGTTTCCACACGTGCTAGTATGTTTACCGAAATCCTGATTGAATCCAAAATTCCAATCAACCTTTTTCAAAAGGGTCCTTGGCCAATTTTCATATGTGTGTGATCCATTGGGTTCCACATCTAGTCGATAGTAGGTCTAGATATAAGTTGATCAAATTTGATTAGATTTCAATCTAATCGATTTAGGTTCAATCGAGCTAATCCGAGTTCAACAATTAGAATCCTTTCTATTTGGCGATCGAATTAAACTCCTTAATTCGATAAAAAATCTACAAGTCAAGATTGACATCTAGCAATGTATCATGATTATCTAGAAAATATAAAATTTGATGAAAATATCAAATATATCTTTCAGTGGTAAATTATCGTGCAATTCAATCTTTTGATCATCCTTGCACCCTGAATATGTTCATGAGTATGGAATCATGTCAAACTCAAATACATATTCATATTGATTCTCAATTAACCAATGATGACTCTAATGAAGAAGCATTAGAAACTCTTTCTAATCTTCTTCCTGCTTTTGGCCAAAAGACTTTTCTGAGTCATCTAGGATTAAGAATACACAAGATGCAATCTCCTCTTACTAGGAGTGATCGATTCCATATTGACCTACTCACAATCTTCATATACACTCTACCATATCCAGAATATCCCGTACATGTCTTAATGCCATGCCTGGGTATGAATCAAAATATGGATTCATGTGCATAAGATTCCATGGTGGTTTCAGATCTAAGGATCACTTGCACAACTCCCACTTAGAGAATCATCTTTAACATGCAAATAAGGCTTCCATTAGATGTTCTCTTTTATTGAGTCAATTCGGTGGACTCATTTCTCAAATGAGTACCTACATCCTTGTACTAGTGTCTTACACAAGTGGCTAGTGAGATCTGCCATCCTCTCTATTGAGCATACATAGGATGTGCCAATCTATCTGGAACATTGATCCCTGACTCAATATTTTTACGATCAAGAATATTTAAGATTAAGATTTTAGGATTTTAGATCTCACTAGCATGACCCATTCATGTCTTCTGAAACTATTATCCTAATCTTTGGGGTTCATCATAATCTTAGACATAATAAGAAGCAGTTAATATGATGAATTAATGTCTCAAATAATAATAAATATCATTTCATGAGTTGAAAAATTGTAAAGAAAGTCTCATCGCCACACACTTGCGATTGGCTTATAAGATATTTTTCTTTCAATCTCCCACTTGCATTAAAGCTAATTGCCTTTGTATCTCATACAATCAAGATGGCGATCATATAGCTGCTGTGGTATGGCCTTAGTGAATGGATCTGCTATATTATTCTTTCTGTCTACTCATTTAAGGATAACATCTTGTCTCTAACGAGATGAAAATATCTGAGGATGTGCTTGGATCTATAATGAGACCTAGGTTCCTTATCTTGAATAATGGCTCCAGTGTTATTACTCTAGAGTGACACGATCCTTCAATCTTAGGAATGACTTTTAAATCCATGATGAGTTTCTTCATCCAGACAGTTTTTTTAATGGCTTAACTAGCAGCAACATACTCTGGCTCAGTAGTTGAGTCAGCTACTATCTGCTGTTTGGAACTCTTCCAACTCACTGCCCCATCAATTAGGATAAACACATACCATGATATTGACTTGCTATCATCTGTTTTCCAATGATCCTTCCTTGGATCAGCCTGAAATCTACTAGCTATGCCCAAAGCATAAGCTACATCAGGCTTGGTACATAGCATGGCATATATAATTGATCCCACAGCTGAAGCATAAGAGATTTTATTCATCCTTTTCCTCTTTTCTGGTGTCTTAGGACACATTTTCTTAGAGAGACGTATACATGACTTGCAGGCGGGTAACTTCTTACTTGCCTCCATATTAAATCTCTTTAATATGAGATCTATGTACCGTGATTGGGATAAGCTTAACATCCTTTTAGATTTATCTTTATAGATCTTTATATCCAGTATATAGGATGCTTCACCCAAGTCTTTCATGAAAAACTTATTCGATAGCTAAGTCTTGACTGAATACATCATTGGGATATCATTCCCAATGAGTAGTATGTCACCAATATACAGAACCAAGAAGATAATAATACTCCCACTTGTCTTCTTGTATACACATGGTTCATCCATATTTTTGATAAAGCCAAACTCTTTGACTGTCATATCAAATCGAATGTTCCAGCTCCTCGAAACCTGCTTCGATCTATAGATGGATCTCATTAGCTTGCATATTTGATTTGCTCTCCCACTTGAGACAAATCCCTCTGGCTGAGTCATATAGACCTCTTCCTCTAGATACTATTAAGAAAAATGGTCTTGACATCCATCTACTAGATTTCATAATCGTAGTATGCCGCTATTATAAACAAATTCCAGACGGACTTGAGCATAGCCACTGGTGAGAAGGTTTTATCATAGTCAATTCCTTGCCTTTGACTGAAACCCTTCGCCACTAATCTAGCTTTGTAGGTTTCTAGTTGGCCATCTACTCTGATCTTTTTTTTGAAGATCTACTTGCACCCTATATTGGGGTCACATCCTCAGGTGCATCAACCAAGGTCTACACTTGGTTGGTATTCATCAAGTCCATCTCAGATTTCATAGCTTCCAGCTATCTGTCTGAGTCCCTACTCATGATAGTTTTCGAATAGGTCAGTGGATCAACATCCTGAATGATGTTGATAGAATTATCATTCTCAATAATAAAATTATATCTCAGATGCTTGATGCACTCTATCTGACCTTCAGAGAGGAGGTGTGTATTGTGGATGTACCTCATCCTTGGATACTTTTGATTGATGATCTTTTTGTGATCTAACCACTGGTATTTTTGGATCGATTTATAGATCATAAACTTTCATAAGTTCAATATTCCTCCCACTGCCTTCTTCTTGGATAAATTTATGTTTCAAGAAAGTGGCATGCCTATTAACAAACACCTTTTGTTTAGTAGGATGGTAGAAATAATATCCATTAATTTTCTTAAGATACTCTACAAACCTACACTTGTCTGATCTAGCACTAAGCTTATGTCCAAAAAATATTTTTGACATAAGTAGGATAGCCCTAAGATTTAAGATATTTAAGATTAGGCTTCCTTCCATTCTATATCTCATATGGAGTACTTGCAACAGACTTTGAAGGCATTCTGTTTAATATATATGTGGCAGTCTCTAAGGCATTATTCCTACAAAGATATTGGGAGATCAATGAAGTATATCATGAACCGCATCATATCTATCACAGTATGATTTCTCTTTTCTGCACACCATTTAACTGAGGTGTATTAGGAGGGGTCCATTCAGAGAGAATATCTTTACTTTTAAGATGATCAAAAAATTCAATGGATAAGTATTCTCCTCCTCGATCAGATCGAAGAAACTTGATACTTTTTTAGTTTATTTCTTGACCATACCTTGGTACTCCTTGAACTTATCAAAGACTTCAAATTTATGTTTCATAAGATACACATATCCGAACCTTAATAAATCATCTGTAAAGATAGAAGTATCTTCTTCTGGCCTGAGTTGTTATCGGTCCATATACATCTATATGTACTAGAGCTAACAACTCACTTGTCCTCTCTCCATTTCCAGAAAATGGAGTCTTGGTCATCTTACCCATGATACAAGATTTATAAGTTTTTAATGATTTATAATCATTTGGGTCAAAGAATTCTTCTTTGTATAACTTGTTTATCCTTGACTCACTAATATGACCAAGGCAACAATGCCAGAGATATGTGACATTCATATTTTCTCTCTTTCTTTTCATATTTCTTTCAATATAAAAAATATTTTTATTAAGTGCAAGAATTAAAAGATTGTTATTAATATAACCACTGCCATAAAATTTATTAGAAAAAAATGGAGCATTCATTTTCCATTAGCTTTATTTTATAACCTTGTTTTAATAACAAAGGTATAGAAATAATATTTCTAAGGACCTTTGGCATGTAATAACAGTCTTTTAATTCTAAAATTTTGTTCGAAGATAAATTAAGCATACAGATTCCCACAGCCTCTGCGCTAATGGACTCTCCACTTGCGCCATAAAGCTCGAGGTCACCTCTTTTCAGATCTTTGATATTTTATAGTTACAGTAACGAACTACAAAAGTATGATCCACATATGGTATCCAATATCCAAATATCAGAGTCTGAATCACTCAATAAAAATAGGTCTGTATCATATACACACCTTTTGGTGTTACACTTACACCCTACTTCAATCTTACAAGATTATTCTTGCAATTATACTCTCAAATTTTAAATTTACCATAAATAATACCCATACAGACATCATTACCTTCTTATTATTACTGACCAAACTAAGGTCAAAAATATCCAGAACATCAGAGTTTTTTTTCGATATAAATCTAATTTATTAGTTTCTCAACCAATCCACATAATTATATCGATCAACATAGTTTTATCTATGATATCATGGGATGAAAATAAAGAAGCCATAATATAGACTTAAATCTACACAAAAATAATAGTATAAGCAGACCATTAATGTTTGACATGCATAACTAGATCAGGATTTTTAAACTAGTTATATCTCCCACTATTTTATCGGATACCGTAGCCCTCTCCTATGATAAATGAGATATATTTTATATTTATCTTAATGGAATTGAGACCCTAATTCCTCATAATGATCTTGTGTTACTACAACAAACCCTTATGAGTTCATAGGTAGGAAACTCTTTCCAATTATATCTCATGCAATTCTTAATATTTTATCTTGGCCTCTAAAACATTATTAGCCTTGCGTTAACACAACAAGCTATAATATTTTAGTTAAGTAAGACCCTCCATTTCAATATAGTCAAAATCGAATATAACTGCTCTTGTGTTAGCACAACAAAGCAGTATATCTAAAATTATCGTAAGCATCTTTTATGCACCAGGATTATGTTATATCAATCCTTATGATAAGCCTTATGGTAACACAACAAACTAGCCATAGTTCATGATGTAACATTAAACTAGCATGTAGGAAGGCCCTTAGTAGTATTTAAAATACTAAGCTACCTTCATTTAAGATTCAAACTAATCCAATTGGTCAGAAAAGTGTTAAGATTGGTGGGGGTCCCCCCATTACTTTTCTTAGACACCAATAAAATTGACCAGATCAGCAACGGAACCAATTAAATAACCACCGCACTTGAAACACTCCTTAGACACCAATTGATTAATCGATTCAAGAAAATAGGTCAGCTTTTGGTTTACAACACTACGACTTAATATGATTTTTATGAGGGTTTTAATGGTCTCAAACATATCCTAATTCAATCTATCACAAGAATGCACTATAATAGTTGTATCTTAATAATCATAACAACTAATTATGGCATCTTATCATATCTCTAAGATATGAAAGCAGAATCATATAATATGATTATAACTAAACATCTCAAGCATATTATATATGCATGAAGTTCTAATAATATGCATGAATATAAAATACTCTTTTCACGGTTCTTCTTCTTGGAATATCACAGTGGCACCCCTACACACCATAAGAGTACCCTATTGAATAGAAAGAGAGGGTCTCTGAACCCTACTTGCTCTTATGACCGGATGGCCTGGTGATGAACTCTAATTAGAGTACTAAGCTACTAAGAAAATTTTACAAATACATCATGCATTTTATATTTAAAACATATCTCTAAGATATGCTAGGGTTTGAATGTTCAATCGGGTTCAACCCTTGACCCGACTTGAACCAAACCAAAAACTCATGCTTGATCACAATCAAGATAATAATTTAATCTTTGATTACATAAATCAATATAGGCTCTAATACCACTGTTGGGTTTCGGTGGCACAGCAGAAGGGTTAGGTATTTAAAATTTTCATTCAAAATACCCAATGCTCCGGAAGTCCTAATGTCCAGAAACTCTTGACTATAATAATCAAAGCATAATAAATATAAATTAGGATAAGAAGAATACATATAGCACTAATCTTAATTTTCACAAGGTGGTCAAGTATCCACCCTCCAATGGTGTCCACACAAAAATTGAACCAAAGACAGCGCTCCTTCTTCACCTTGCTTCAAGAGTTCTAGCCCCTAGAACTCGACTAGCCTCGTGCCGGTCAAGTCTCTTCAAGAACCTGACCTCATCCTCTTAGAACCTCCTCTGTACTTCTGATTCTCCTTCTTTAGAATCCATACAACCCTTGTTAGGATCAGATAAGACTTTGTCTTAAATCCCAAAGCCTTGTCCTAAAACTAAGTAGGTTGTAAGAAAGAAAAGAGAGCAACAGGAGAGAAATTGGAAACCCCTCTTTGATTCATCGGATACCCAGCACCCTGACCTATTTATAGCCACCAAAGAGATGCCAAAAGAGAAGGACATACCTTATCTAAAAGGCATATCTGATCTGATTATCAGAGATAAGAGTTCCTTCAAGCAGAAGGACTCTTATCCATGATACGTCGATCAACACCCTAGTCTGCGTGCATGCAACCAAAGAAGGGATGTTTTCACATCCCTTCTCAAATCAAAAAAATTCTCAAAAATTCACATGGATTGGGGATTAAATCTAGATTCCAAAAAATAAAAAGTAGTAATAAAATTCTCATAGAAGAATGTTCTCCTTGCACCTCTTCATGCGAGTACTGATCACCGCACGTGCAGGCATCAGGACTGACTTATGGCATCCATTTGGCATCCAGATAAGTCTGAAAAAATTTTAAAAAAAACTATCAAAAATATCTTATCAAATATAAAATGTTATCACCAAAAATTGTTCTAATCTAAAAGTATTTGGTAGGGAGAAAGACTCTCCAAATCACAGAGAGATGCGACACTTCTGTGCGCGCACGTGAGACATCCTTATTTTTCCAATTTTTCTCTTCTCCAAAAATTTCAGAAAAAAAATATATCTCATACTTTGAGATGTATACCAGAGGATAGAGGGTGATATGAGCTATCACACATATTTTAATCCCATAAAAGAATAATATTTTTTCTTCTGCCCATGCCAACACTTGTAGGCAAAATCTGTTTTACACCATGAGTCCACCACAACTTAGACTCTTCATAATTGGTGTTAACATGAGATGTGGTACCCCAATTTAGGCTATTTTCAGGTGACATGACCTGACCTAAATATCTACCAAATTGAGCTAGCTACTTATCAAGGGATAGGACCAAATTGGTCTCTAAAGGAGCAAGGGTTTCCACACGTGCTAGCATATTTTTCGAAATCCTGATTGAATCCAAAATTTCAATCAACCTTTTTCAAAAGGGTCCTTGATCAATTTTTATATGTGTGTGACCCATTGGGTTCCACATCTAGTTGGCAATAGGTCTGGATATAAGTTGACCAAATTTGATTAGATTTCAATCTAATCGATTTAGGTCTAATCAAGCTAATCTGAGTTCAACAATTAGAATCCTTTCTAATTGGCGATCGAATTAAACTTTTTAATTCAATCAAAAACCTACAAGTCAAGATTGACATCTAGCCATATATCATGACTACCCAGAAGATATAGAATTTAATGAAAATATCAAATATACCCTTCAGTAAAATTTGATTCCATATTGACCTACTCACAACCTTCATATACACTCCACCATATCCAGAACATCCCGTACATATCTTAATGCCATGCCTGGGTATGAACCAAAATATAGGTTCATGTGCATAAGATTTCATGGTAGTTTCAGGTCTAAGGATCACTTGCACAACTCCCACTTAGAGAACCATCTTTGACATGCAAGTAAGGCTTCCATTAGATGTTCTCTTTCATCAAGTCAATTCAGTGGACTCATTTCTCAAATGAGCACCCACATCCTTGTATTAGTATCTCACACAAGTGGCTAGTGAGATCTGCCATCTTCTTCATTGAGTGTACATAGGATGTGCCAGTCTATCTGGAACATTAATCTCCGACTCAGTGTTCCTACGATCAAGAATATTTAAGATTAAGATTTTAGGATTTTAGGTCTCACTAGCATGACCCATTCATATCTTCAAAACTATTATCCTAATCTTTGTGGTTCATCATAATCTTAGACATAATAAGATGCAGCTAATATGATGAATCAATGTCTCAAATAATAATAAATATTCTTTCATGAGCTAAAAAATTATAAAGAAAGTCCCATCACAACACACTTGCGATTGGCTTATAGGGTACTTTTCCTTCACCTTGGACTCATCTGTGGATGTAAACCCCTCAGGTTGTATCATATACACCTCTTCGATCAGCTCTCCATTCAGAAAAGCTGTCTTTACATCCATCTGTCAGATCTCATAATTCAGATGGATAGCTATTGCAAGCATTATTCGAATGGATTTGAGCATTGCCATATGAGAGAACATCTCGTTATAGTCAATACTATAATGTTGACAATATCCCTTGGCAATCAGACGAGCTTTATAGGTCTCCACCTTTTTGTCTGCACTCTTCTTTCTTTTGAAGACCCATTTACACTCAATGGGTTTAACCCCTTCAGGTGGGTCAACGAATGTCCATACATCATTGACCTTCATGGACTCCATTTCGGATTGCATGGCTTCAAGCCATTTCTCGAAATCATGTCTCTACATTACATCCATATAGGTGATCGGATTCTCATCATTCTTATCATGTTCGATGGAATCACCGTCCTAAACTAAGAAATCATAGTATCTGTCCGACCGACACGGTACTCTATCAGATCATCTTAATGATGCAGGTACATTGGGCTTCGAATCTGATCAAATCAAATTTGACTCAGGTTCAGCTATCGGTGTCAGTCCTTCTACCTGTTGAACTTCATCAAGTTCAACCTTAGAGGCAACGGTTCTTTCACCAAAGAACTCCTTTTCTAAAAAAGTTGTCTTAAGACTGACGAACACCTTTTGTTCATCAGCATGGTAGAAAAAATATCCTTTGGTCTCTTTAGGGTACCCTATGAATGTGCATTTGTTAGACCTAGGTTCAAGTTTATTTGTAACTAACCGTTTGACATAGGTCGGGCACCCCCAGACCCTAAGGTGTGAAAGTGCTGGCTTACGCCCATCCATATCTCATATGGAGTCTTAATTACAGACTTACTTGGAACCCTATTTAATAGATAATAGGCCGATTCGAGTGCATATCCCCAGAAGGATATCGACAAGCTGGCAAAATCCATTATGGATCGGACCATGTCTAACAAAGTCCGATTTCTCCTTTCAGACACACCATTATGCTGTGGTATTTTTGGAGGAGTCCATTGAGAGAGAATCCCATTCTCTCCTAGATATGTAAGAAACTCACCATAAAGGTATTCTCCTCCTTGGTCAGATTGAAGAGTTTTAATACTCTTCCCAATTTATTTTTCTAATTCACTTCAGGATCGTTTGAACATTTCAAATGAATCTGACTTATGTTTCATCAAATAGACATATCCATATCTGGATAGATCATCCGTGAAAGTAATGAAGTAGAAATATCCACCTCTAGCACTTATGCTCATGGACCCGCATGCATCAGTATGTACTAGGCCCAAGAGCTCAGTAGCTCTCTCATCTTTTTCAGTAAAAGGTGACTTGGTCATTTTACTAAGAAGACAGGACTCACAGATTGAAAGTGATTCATAATCACTGACTTCGAGGATTTTCTCTTGAGTCAACCTGTTTATCTTGTTCTTGTTTATATGATCTAGCCTACAGTGCCATAAGTAGATATCTGATACACTATCTAATCTAGGATACTTGCCAGTAGGATAGACTCTTATCGGGTTTGATCTTTCTGGTCTGGCCCTGCATAGATGTCCTAGCCTAAACTTGCACCTTCTTCACTTTCTTTTTCTTGCTCTTCTTTCCTTTCTCAAAGGGTCGAGAATCAGAAGAGGAACCTCCCACTAAGTTCACCGACTCCTTGTGGAGTTGGTGATCCTTTTCAAAGTTCTGAAGTAATCCCAGTAATCCGTGGTAGTTTACTTCAGGCTTTATCATTCTTTAATGAGTGAGGAATGGGGGATAAGACTTGGGCAGTGAGTTCAGTATTGCATCTTTCTCAAGCTACTCATGCAAGGAAAAGCCAAGCTTGCTCAAATGCTCCATCAGCTCGATTATGTATAATACATGATCAGTGACAGAGGCACCATCTCACATTTTAGTATTGAAGATGGCACAACTAGTCTTGTGCCTCTCCATGTCATCGGGTGTGTCAATGGCATCCTCCAACACTTGAAGCATATCCTTTGGCTGAGCCGTCTCAAATATGTGACTGAACTCGTTGCTCATGGCAGCCAGCATGATGCAGCACACTGTGGTCCAGTCACTGAGCCACTTCTGATAAGTGTCTCTGACTGTTCCGCATGCATTGGCAGCTGGCTCCTCAGGTGCAGGATCCATTATCACATATAGGATCCGTTCATGCTCTAGAACTATCTTCAAATTTTGGTACCAGCTATCGAAGTTGGATCCCACCAAATTTTCATTGTCCAACAATGATCGGAGCGATAGGAAAGTGGCCATATCTGCACAAAGAAAAATCATAACTTAATTAGTAATTGATTCATCAAACCTAAAGATTTGAACTTTAATTAAAAGTTTTCTCCTACTATTTTATTCGAATTGGTAGCCTCTACCTCCAATTTGAGAAATTACCCTAATTCTTTAGTGGGTACTAGAATCCACTTAGACTGCACACAAGCCCAACTTTGGTTGGCCAACTCATGTACATCTAAGAGTAGGTTCATAATCAATTATTTTTCTAAATAATTTTTAGTAATTTAATTTTGCCTCAGTCCCTAATCAGTAGGCTTTGGCCTCCATTGAAAAGGTCTGGTTAGGTCCAACCATTAACATGACCATACTTGGCCCATCTAGCCAATGAATGATTAGGCCCAACTTTTGTTGGCTAACCTAACCACCATTTAGAAAGATGCTGTCAAGAAATCATATTATGAATGACAATTTCATCAACTGATAAGCACCAGGCCTTTGGGCCTCCAATGGTTATCCAACTGATGGACCCATTATCATCCACTTAATGGGAGGCTATGATCTAGTTATCACCATAACTATTTCATTTTAAGGACCTAATAATTTTAGAAGATTTAATTAATTTAGAGGAGGAGGTCAGATGATCCAACTTATCATGATCCTCCCACTGGCTTCACCAAGTCAACTTAAGGGAGACCATTAAAAGGGCTGGTCTAGGAGCACCTAAATCAGTTACACTGATTTACCTAGCTGACATGGGTCAGCTCGAATAGTCAAGTGATCCGATCAAAACATAATTTTACTAAGAGGCCAGGTAAGTTCGATCGGTGGAAGGGTCTGCCAAAACTTGCCTTAGACACCATCAGAAATGGCCAGGTAAGCGGGCTTCCAATTAAAAACCACCGATCTGATTTACCTTAGACACCAACTGGTTTAACTAGTTTCGATTAGATCAACCTAACAGTTCGTGCTAGACTACTTAGCCAAGAATCAAGTCCATTTGGTTCTCGTTAAAGACATGTACTTGACCAACTACAACTATTGTAATTGATCTAGAGAATCTTTAACCTACTCTAGGACAACAATTGATTAGATTTAGTCAATTCTCTAATTAAGTCCATCTTTAATCTAACCTGAGGTCTAACCCAATTAATAGACCTAATTTTTTACTAACCCGTTAACCCAATGTGTTATGGTTTGTGTCTTAAGTTCCTAATTCATAATCCTAGAACCTAATCAAACAACTTCTTAATTCTCAATTAAGTTTTAGACTAAGGGTTGGGGTTCGACTTTTCGAAAATAATTTTCATGTTTGTAAAATATTTTTACAATATGATTTTACCAACCAAGTTGTATGTTTGATTTATAATCCAAATGCAAGTGAAATAAGCATGAAACTACTTTAGATTTAATCTAAACAGGTTCATGTAATTGAAATAATTTTAACTTTAAACTGCTCAAATTTTTCAGACAAATATATGATTTCTTTGCACAAAAATTATTAACAAAGAGATCTTATTTTAGATTTAAATATTTTTTAAATCTAATAAATTATAAATTTAATCTAGATCATATCTAATAAATTTATAATTAAAGATAGATCTACATGAACTAGGACAACCTTTACACTGTAAGGGATAAACCTTACAGCAGGACAACCTACAGTTCATGATTGATCTAAAAATTTTAATTTTAGATTTAACAATCAGATTATAAATTAGATCTAATCTAAGTATTTATAAATAATTATATAATAAACAACCTAGGCTCTGATACCAATTGAAGGAACCAGATCTAGGGTTTCAGGGTTAGATCTTGAAATTTTTTCAAGATCAGGCAGTGGAAGACTAAAATAAATCAAAATTTATCTTATAAAACTAAAAAATTCTTATATCTAAGATCTTATTACATGATTATTATATGGTATTAAATTAAAAAATTAAAATATAAAGAGCAAGAACTACATGTTGATCATATCAACATATTTTTATACTACATCTAATGTATGTAAAATATAATAGATCAGATCTATTACCTTGTAAGTTAGATGTTTTAACTTTTCTGATCCAGGTTTGAGGATGATGTTGTGAGCCACACATGCATCCGACCTCTAGGAGTCATCTACACGAACCCATGAATTACGATTAGAAGTCCTGATCCAGGAAATCAGCATAGTATGCTAGTACTGTGCTGATCCTTCTTCGATGGTCGATCAGATATCTCCTTCATCTTGATTTAGACTCTTCTAAAGATGAGAAGTAGGAGAAAAAGTTTTAGATCTGAGACACTCTCAGAATACTCAAGATAGAGGAAGGGAAGAGGTGAACACAGCAACCCTAGAAGAAGACCCTCTTCTTCTTCTCTTTGCTCTCACCTAGACACCTAGTCTTGTGTCTATTGTATCTCCATGCCCCAACATTATTTCTCTCTAATTTTTTCATGCCCCAAAGGTTTCTCTTTTTTCTATTTTTTATAAAAATTTCATAAAAAAATTTATTTTAAATAGAGAGATATGATAGAGTCCTTGTCTAGGTCAAATATCTGATCAAGAATTATCCAAACATGGCAAGACAAGGGGTGCCCAACTCTTGGGTGCCCCCTCTTTTTTTTGTGCATGGACTACCAAAAAAGGGTGTATATTATGTGCCATAAAAGTCACAAAAATCTTTAAAAAAATCTAAGTAAAATCGGAGCCATAAGGAAAGAGTTTTGGTTTCCTAAAACTCTATCTCATAGAATTTGAAATCCAAACTAATTCTTACTTTGACTTGATCCACAACCACTTTTTATGTAAGAGAGAAAAATTTTGGGCATGTGTGAAGATCTGGGAGAGAATATTTGTCATGCAAAATAAGAGAGAGAGGGCATGGGATAAGAGAGAGTGTGCGTGGGGGCTAGGATGAAGCAAGGTGGAATCCTAGTGTTACTAGGATTCAATCTATGATTTGTTTCAAATTTTGTTTCTCAAAATAAATCAAACTAAAACCAAATCAACCTAATTAAAATAGATCTTAACTCAATTAAAAATCTAATTTAATCAAATTAAATTAAATTTAAATCTGATTTAGTTTTCTAATCAAATTAGAAATTAGGTTGACCCAAGTCCTGATTGAACTAGGACTAGTTTTTTTTTGCACTTGACTTATCCAATAAACTAATTGAACTTGATTCAATCAAGCTCAAACTAAATTTAATTAAATTATATTCAATTAGACTTAATTTTAGCTCATTGGCTTAATCAGATTAAGCCAATTAGCACTCGAATTGCTAATCGATCCTCCTGCAACACTTGTACTAGGTTAATTGTCAATTGTATTGATCGTTTAACCCTAGAATGATTCTTAATCATTGATCAACCATCCGATCGGATCATGAACTCTAATGTGTGTGACATCATAGATCTGAACCTAAGTTGGTAGCATAAAAATAAATTTTTGTACCAATCGAAGTGATCATCTAACAATGGTACCCGACGGTCGGATAGGTCGAATATGTAGAACAACATCCTTAAAACCCATGCAGATATAGTTTTCATATAATTCATCTTCTTGACCAAAATACTCATAGGACACCTCAGAGTTTAACTATCAACTCTGATCAGATTGTTCACATTGTATTTTAAAATATCAAATCCATCTAATGGATTACCCTGGTCAAGGTTTTGCTAAATTGAAATACAGCGACTCATTCTTCTCCAACTCTTGGAGTGGTCAATCCCATCTCGATCACACTCTGACTTCACAAGTACTTGACTGTGCCCAGAAGCCTTCTGTCACTGAATTAAAAATTTAGTTAGTCTAGTTCCAAAGCACAGTGAGCTGCTTGCAAGTCACTGAAGCGATCTCAGGTCTAAGGGATACTTATACCTATATCCCATCAGAGACATTCTCGACAGCAGAATGCTCTGGAGTTGGTCACGTTCAATGATGATGTACCTTTGCATCTCATCTGTATGCCATACTAGTGTCTTCACCCTCCTTGGTTAAGAGGACAACCAACCCATATGGCCTACAGCGACCTAAGCTCAATAGAAGCTGTCATCCTTATTAACAGCCTATCATTTGGTCGTCAACATTTTTAAGGACTAATCGATAAATTCTCTCTTTATCAAACCTAAATAGTCCTAAGGACTTCATTATAACAACGGAGTTCATTAGAAGATGAAAACTTGTGATGAAAATATCAAAAATTTATTTTATTTATTAACAAATTAATTACAATACAAGGTTACTCAACTGTCAACAGCTTGACGATTGGCTTTTGGGACATATTTTCCAATAGAGATAACTCCAGAATTTTTTACTGAAGTATTTGCCTCCTCAATCTGATCGAAGAACCTTAAAAGGTATTTTAGTTTGCTTCTCTATCTCATATCTGAATTCTTAAAATTTTTTAAAGGCTTCAGATTGGTGTCTCATAAATATACATATCCATACCGTGAATAGTCATCGATAAAGATAATGAAGTAGAGATAATCACTTTTAACCTATGCATCGAATGGGTCACATACATCAGTATGTACCGGGGCAAGTATCTCAGTGACTCTCTTTTTTTTATCATACAAAAAGTTGTTTGATCATTTTTCTTTGAAGATAAGATTCACAAACTAGATATGAGATATTATTTAATAAGTCAAGAATCCATCTTTCTCCAATCTATTTATCCTATCCTCTCTAATATGACCAGGCTTGAGGTGCCATATATACTTTAGATTCATCTCATCTCTGGATCTCTCAGATCTTATGCACTCACTATGAGCAGATCTAACAAACCTTCCAAAGGCATGCCCTTCTTGTTCTTCAAGAACTTCAGGTATATAGGATAATTTCTTTTCCAATGGCCAATATTATAGTGGAAACACTTTTCCTTATTAGCAGCTTTCCTCATTAGGAACTTTTCTTTTTGGCTTACTTTGGTCTTTTGCTTCTTCATGGGATTCTTTTTCTTCCAATTAGACTTTCTATTGGCAGAAGTACCCTGCTCCACAATGAGAGTCATGTCCCTTGAACCCTTCGTGGCCCCTTCAATAGTTACCAATATATTTAACAATTCGACCTTGGTACAGTTAATCTTATTCATATGGTAGTTTATTATAAACTACCCATATGAAATAGAAAGAGATTATAGGATCAATTCCACTTGTAATTTCTTATGCATCTTACACCGAGCTTCTCAAGCTCCTCCAAGTCTTTGATCATTATCAAACAATGATCATGGATAGACTGTCTTTTGGTTAGTCGTCGGACAGTTTAGTAATGTAAGGATATCTGATTGAGAAGTTAGCTTAATTTTTTAAAACTTAAAACTATTTTAAATTTCTTAGCCAGTCTTTATAATTAGTTCTAATTAGTTGATTGGTTTCAAGTATGCAAGCTAGAGGGTTAGAAGCTAGCATTTTATTCTTGCAGAAAGTAAAAATTCAAGTTAGATTTTTATATTTACTTTAAAATATTTATTTTAATTTTTTAAAAAAAATAAATATAGCTTCTACTATTTTTTTGAATCTCTTATACTTCTCAGATAGAGAAATAAAAATCCTTTACGATTAGAATTTTAAGTGGATACTGCAGTCCCACCAATTTAGTACCACATTACCTAACATCTATTAATGATATGTAAATTAATTGAGTGGATAGCTCTTATCCAATACTTCTCAAGCATGTTACAGCTATCTTCAATCTCTAAATCATGTAAGCTTCATTTGACAGTTATTGGCTCCATTCCTTAGTTAAGTCAAATCTATTGTTTAAATATGTAGATAAAGCTATCATTGGGTCTCTCACTTGACAGCTATTGGGTTCAACCCATCTTTATCCTATAGTATCTCATGCTAATAGCGTGGTTGGTTCTTTCAGATGCAACTGAACCATTATGATCAATCGAAAACAATCAACACCAGTAGGATGCCCGCATATCTACAATGGTGGAAGATAGCTAGACTTAATATATATTTTGAGGAGTTTTAATTCAGATATCAAATCATAGCTATTTACATCTAATATAAATAAAAGTCCGCAAAACATAAATAATAAAATCGACAATGATCATAGATCTAAGAAAGGGATTCGGACTCAAGCCATTGAGCTGAATCGGTTTCTATGGGTCAAAGGTAAAAGCATTGGCACATCAATTGGTTTGGTCGTCTTCAACTCTTTGAATTGATCTGAAGCACATCCTCGATCTCATCCCGATCAACACCTTGATCCAACCTCAACCAATTGCTCGACTCGATCCATGCTTATGGTGTGCTTTAGGTTTGCAATCGATCAACCATTGGCATGCAACCAATCATATAATACAACCCATAAAATATATACCACAAAAATTAATTATAACCCTTTAAATTATATGAGACTCGTAGTGTCATGCCCCCGACCCGAGATTGTGAATCGAGGGTCGCGGCAACCGCCGCATACTCATGAAGAACTCTCTCCATAAGCATGCAAGGCATCTCATCACGATATCAATGCATCACAGCGGAATAAATTCAAATAATTATTATTTAACTGTAATTCAAGTAATTAAATCAAATGTCTTACATCCAATTAAATTTTTTAAAAAATAAAAATAATAGATCTAAGTTCAATTGAAGTTGACAATGCTAAATCTCGCCTCTAAAACTCTGTCCCAATATTTCTTCCCACGCTCGAAATTAATTATCTGAATCTGAAAAATAGAAAGAAAGGAAATGAGCTAGATAGCCCAGTAAGTAACAAATATCTCAACTAGATATTTTAGATATTATATAATTCTCAAGAATAATACTGCAAATAAACATAAAAATATATTTCATGCTGATTTAATGCAAATCCAATAATTTCAAATATTCACATATAATATAATTATAAATCCGATTCGATTCAAAATACTTGTAACTCAACAGCCTCGACTATGACCAACGTTTAACCCCCATTGACGGGGTCCACAGAATACCAGCGCACAACCCCCACTGGCAGAGTCCACAAATACCAGCGCACAACTCCCACTGGCAGGGTCCACAAACACCAGCGCACAACCCCCACTGACAGGGTCCACTGAGTACCAACGTATAATCCTCATTGGCGGGGCCCACTGAAACATAGTTAGGCTGAGAGCATAAATTCGATCTGTATCAAAACACTTTGTATCATAATATATCATAATTTTTCACTGAACATGCGCATAAATTGACATACCATAACATTTCAAAAGTACTTTTCTTTCAAAACATAATTTCATAAATCATGCATAATTTCATAGAATAATTATTTATTTATTTACTTATATATATATATAAATATATATATATATATATATTTATTATTATTATTTTTTTCTTTTCTTTTCTTTTCTTTTCTTCTTTCTTCTTTTTTCTTTTTTTTTTCTTCTTTTTCTTCCTTTCCTTTTCTTTTTCTCTTTTTCCTTCTTTCTCTTTTCTTTTTCTTCTTTTTCTTTTTCTTCTTTTTCTTCTTTTCTTCTTTTTCTTGGTTCTTCCCGTGCCGGAAGAGGGGACGGTGTGGCCCATCCTTGGCCGGGCCATTCAGGCCACGGCCGCCGTGGCGGAGGCCGGCGGCAGACGGGGGCCACTTCCCCGGTCATGGAGGAGCGTGGCCGGCGATCGGTTCCGATCGCCGGCGCCGGAAAATCTAAGGAAAAAGGCCCAAAAATAGGATCTCTTTTCCGACGGAAAATCGACGACTCTCATCACCGGCAACCGCGCACAGGAGCATGGGAGGAAGGAGAAGAAAGAGGAGAAGAAGAAGGAGACTCACCTCGGCCTCCGGTGACCTCACCGGCGAGAAATCACGGCGAGAAACCAACAGTGCCCACGGCTCTTCTTCAAAAAAATCGGAGAGAAAGAGAGGGAGAAGAGGCCGATGGATCGATTCTAAAGAGAGGGGAGACCTTCTTATAGAGGGTCCTAGGATTTTGAGGGATCCTAGGACTCCTAATGTGCTTGGGTCTCGCCGGAGAAGAAGACTCCTACCGGGAGTCTTCTTCCCAGTTTTTACTCTGTTTTTTTTTTTTTTTTTTTTTCGTTTTGGGCTTGGGTCTGTTAATCTAGCTTGGGCTTGGGCTATGACACGTAGGCCTTCAAATTATATAAATCTGTTGATGCTCGTAGGCGTCCGAAAATAAAAACTTTTACATATACATAAGATCCACAAACATGATATTTCATAGAGATTATAAAAGGGTCACAATTCTATAGTCATCACCACATGCATCTCATACATGAAAAAAAATAGATTTGGATATTAGACTAATAATTTAACATACATCTAAAAATTTTTATGTGATCAAATCATCATAATTTTTTGATCTTATTGACCATTGATATTGACTGCTCAAATTAACCAACAAAATCAAAAATTTTTATTCTTCAGATCTCATTAAATGATCTATAACATCCAAATTAGTAATTTAATCTTAAAATATATGAGGATGGCTCTGATACCACTGCTAGAAAACTTAAAGTTGGTGATCAGTGCATCAAATATAATATAAAAAATATTAAAATTTTTAATATTTAAATTATATTATTTTATATTTGATATTTTTTATATTTTTTTAAAAAAATAATTAATTATGAAGAATTAATCATAAATCAACAAGCAACGGTCCTTCAACATGTATAGATGAAGCTCATATCCAAATTTAGATCTTTTTGGTGTATGACATGTAATAATTCATAGAGGTCTGATAGGGATTCAATGAATAAAAGAAAATAAGAAAAAATAGAGAAAAAAAAAGGCATGCGGCTTGAAGCTAGGGCTCGGTAAGCGGAAACAGCGAATTAAATGGGTAGACCCATAACAGGGAGGCTGTTGACTTGTCGTGGAGAGAAGAAAATTTTGTGGGACCCATATGATTCAAAATAGAGAAAAGGTTTGCTAGAGCTTCATGTGGAGCCAGGGGAGATTGAAGCAAAGTGGACGCTTGCATGTCACACGGCACGGTTTGCGTGATCACTTCCACATGTTTCACATAGGCCTGGGCGAGTGGGTTTGAAAGTGGGTTTGGCACGATACTGGTTGACGCAAACAAGTGGGTTCAAGCGGTGTAGGACTTATGGTGCGATGCAGAGAGGCCAGCAGATGTGGACTTCATACAGAAAAGATAGCTGGGTTTTCGCCTGATGCGTAGACTTGTGGTGCGATGCAATGCGAAATAGGGAGTGGCTTCACGTGGCCTATTGCACGATCATAAAAGCAAAGGAGTTTGAAAAGGAAAAGAATATCGAAATCAATAGGAATTCAACCTTTTAGACCCCACACGAAGTCCTATAGTCCCACATCGGTAGATCAAAAGGAATTTTCTCCTCCTAAAGCCTATAAAAAAGACCTCAGATTATAAAAAAAAAAGCAACCAAGAGAGAGAGAGAGAGGTATAGAGAGGGGGCAGCGAATATAGCTTTGGATTATGGAAAGGCTTCTAAGAAGGAGATACTTGCCATCTCCATGCCATTGGCTGACACATATTATATCTCTAGGATATATTTTTATACTTTATGGATATTGATATTACCATTTATATTTTATGTGTCCATAAATCATTCAAAAGATTAACAAGATGATAACACATATTCTTAAAGAGTTGAGAATTTGAAATATATGTCATTGATGGTTGATTCCTAAATTGCTCCTGATCATAGGATCATCATGGGGATGGTGATTGATTTGGATAGACCAGTGCATGGATCACTTCCTTTGGATAGATGGATCTCGAGTCTGCGGTGTAGTGACACTAGAGCGAGAGTGCAGGTGGTTGTTAGAGAACAACTAGTACTGAGCATGACCAACACGAGAAGTCATATGGATGTCTACTCACTCGTTAGTGACTTTCTCGATGCTGCAGTTGCATAACCGGTCCTTTGATTTGAAATGGTACTACCGTTCGCAGTGAGGCTACTAGAGTTTGATCGACACATAAATATGAATTTCAATGAGCCTTTGTAATAGGTGTTGGCAACAGTTGGTCCACTGTAAGAGTAGGGTGTGCATCAAGATGGGATCTATCGATCCTAACAGAAGGGAGTAGTCCTATAAAATTTAAGAAGCTAGGTCTTTAAGTCTATGGCCATAGCAGTGTGATGATGGAAAAGAGTTTCTATAGAATCACATATGGACTCGAGCTGATTGAATCTATTATATGACGGATGATGAGATTTGACGATTCATCCATGATCTGCCATCTGGTCGGAACTCACGATAGAGGACTGTATCATATGTTAACTACACCTAAAGGTTCATCATCTTTTATTCCGTTAGGTTGTCACTACATACTACTAATATCACTGGTGGATTGTGAGACTCACGAACATCATCTTGATGATCGATGATCTTTAGTAGGCAGAGTTGGAATGGTTTCAATCCATTGAAAAAAGTTTCAATGATATTGTGATAGGGATCACAATATATCTCACTATCAGATAGAATAGAACCTATGGGGTCACACACAAAGAGACTTTTGACTAGTCAGATGGTTGAATTATGATTATAAATCGTGACAGAATTTGATTATCAATTTGATTGATGATTGATCCAATGCAAAAGTTGCAATCAACTAATTTGCTAAAGAGTTAGTGAGTTAAAGGAGGATTAATTAGCAATTAGATTGCTAAGTGGCTCAATTTGATTAAGCTATGGGCCTTGTATCAAGTCTAATTAAATTAGATTTAATTTGACTTGATATGGATTTGATTTGATCAAACCTGATTGGATTATAAGATAACATAAATTGCATGGGAGAATGATTCCTATTTGAATTAGGATTTGGATTTGACTTAATTTCTAATTAGACTAGGATGTATGAGTTTCTATTTGAACTAAAAATTTTTATTTTCATGAGTGTACCAAAACTTAATTGGATTAGAATTAAATTGAATTTGACTCAAGCACCAAGGAAGAGTCTAAAAGGACTAGGACTTCTTCTCTAATTAGGTGATATCTAATCTAAATAATTTGGACTCTAAATTAGATTTGATTTTACATCTATTTGGGTCTAATCAAGTCCTAATATGATTAAGATTGATTTAAGTTTTATTAGATTTAAAAACAACCACCTAAAAGAGAGTCCCATGAAGGCTAAACTTCCTCCTTTCCATGTGCTAACCAAGGTTCCACGCCACCAGATTTTTGGATGCCATAACCTCCCTTTTTGCATGAGATTTTTAATGTGTAAGAAGCCTTTGCAATTTCCTTTCTTTCGTGAGAAATCTGGGTGGAAATAGGAAGGGTTGTGGCGGCACAAAAAATTCTAGAGTCCTAAATTGTTTGGACTCTTATCTCCTATCCAAATTAGAACTCCCTTTTGCCTATTTAAACAAGGGACTTATGGGATGGTTAGAGGATCTGATAGAGATTAGATTTGATGCCAAAATCAGAGGAGATTTGTGCATGGAAAATTCATAGGGAGAGAGGTGCGATGTGAGGGTGGAGGGTGTGGGTTTGTTCTTGCTTCATATCCTTTCTTTCTTACACAATCAAAAATTGGTTGTTTTGGACATTTTTTCTCCACTTTTTTTGTCCATGTTTAGATATGAGTTTCTCCTCTTCTCCTTGTCCAAAAGTTGGATAAAATTTTTATATCTCTATTGTAGAGATTTGGTGCATGGGTTTAAGGAAGAAAAGAGTAGAAAAAGTTCTTCTCATGATCTCTAGCATAGAGATCAATATCCTCTTATTTTTTCTTTTTCTCTAAGAGTATCTTGAGAGAAAAGAAGATTTTCAACTATCAAGATACGATCTCTGCAAAGGAGCTAGCACCCCGATGAGATCAAAAAGCTTTTGATCAGATCAGAGTCTCATGTGGATATCCGTAGAGGCCGGATGCTTGTGCAGCTATTTCGATAATGACAAGCTCATGGGATCCAATTTCGATAGCTGGTATCGAAAATTAAAAATTATTTTTGAGCATGAGCGGATCCTTTATGTACTAACGGATCCAGCACCTGAGGAGCCAGCTCCGAACGCTAGTAAGGCGATCCGAGATACTTACTTGAAGTGGCTCAATGACTGCACCACCGTTCGATGTATTATGCTGGCAGCAATGAATGATGAGTTCAGCCGAAGGTTTGAGAACGCCCAGCCACAGGAGATGCTTCAAATATTGAACGACTCCTCTGGCACGCCTGACGACGTTGAAAGGCACAAAACTAGTTGTGCCATTTTCAATGCTCGGATGAGGGATGGGGCCTCAGTCACTGATCATGTACTGTACATGATCGAGATGATTGAGCGCCTAAGCAAATTGGGCTTTCCTCTGCACGAGCAGCTCGGTAAGGATGCGATCCTTAATTCCTTGCCCAAGTCCTTCCTCCCATTCCTTACTCATTTTCGAATGACAAAACCTGCAGTAAACTACCACGGATTGTTGGGGTTGCTGCAGAACTTTGAGAAGGATCACCAACTCCATAAGGAGTCGGTGAATGTAGTGGGAGGGTCTTCTTCTCATCGTCAACCCTTTGGGAAGGGGAAGAAGAACAAGAAGAAGAAAAATAAGAAGGTGCAATCTCATGCTGGGACAGTAGCACAGGGTCAGACCAAGAAGCACAAGCACGACCAGAGCCAGGCGGAGTGCTTCTTTTGCAAGAAGCACGGGCATTAGAAGAGGAACTGTCCTCAATACATTGCCTCCCTGGACCCGAACAGGCCAAAGAAGAAGCAAGGTAATTATATGATAACTCCTTGCAACTTTTCGATTTGTGATACTACTGCCTGGGTATTGAATACTGGAAGCCCTTATCATATTTGTAATTCGATGCAGGGTCTGCAGGTCAGTAGGAGATTTGATGAAGGCGAGAGGTTCCTGAACGTTAGAGATGGAAGCAAAGTTCCAGTTCTAGCTTTAGGAATCATGAGTCTTGTAATCAATTCTCGTAATGTAATTCTGAGTGAATGTCACTATTGTCCAAGTTTTTTATTAAATATTATTTCTGTAGGCCTTTTGGCCATGTACGGTTATGATTTTTTAATAAAAAAAAATATTTGCAATATCATTTTGAATGGTGTTACAATATTTGTTGGACAATTAAATAATGGAATTTACTTACTATCACAGCCTGTTAATGTTGTTCAAAACTTCGGTAAACGCTCTAGAATAGATAATGTGTCAGAAGTCTACCTTTGGCACTGTAGGCTAGGTCATATCAATAAGAACAGGATAAACAGGTTGGCTCAAGAAGGAATTCTTGAAGTTAGCGATTGTGAATCACTTCCAACCTGTGAGTCCTGTCTTCTTGGGAAGATGACCAAGTCACCTTTTACTGGAAAAGGTGAGCGAGCCAGTGAACTCTTAGGTCTGGTACATTCTGATGTATGTGGACCCATGAGCTCAAGTGCAAGAGGTGGATTTTTCTACTTCATAACCTTCACAGACGACCTATCTAGGTATGGGTATGTCTATTTAATGAAGCATAAGTCGGAATCATTTGAAATGTTCAAACTATTCCGAAATGAGATAGAAAAACAAACTGGGAAGTGTATTAAAACTCTTCGATCTGATCGAGGAGGTGAATACCTTTCCAATGAGTTTCTGACGTATCTAGGGGAGAATGGGATTCTCTCTCAATGGACTCCTCCTGGAACACCACAGCATAATGGTGTGTCTGAAAGGAGGAATCGGACCCTGTTAGACATGGTTCAATCATGATGGGGTTTGCTGGTCTACCGATCTCCCTCTGGGGAATGCGCTCGAATCGGCTTGTTACCTTCTAAATAGAGTTCCGAGTAAGTCTGTAGCCAAAATGCCATATGAGATATGGATAGGACGTAAGCCAGTACTCTCGCACCTTAGGGTTTGGGGGTGTCCGACTTATGTTAAACATTTAATTACAGACAAGCTTGGACCTAGGTCTGACAAGTGTAGTTTTATAGGGTACCCAAAAGAGACTAAAGGGTATTATTTCTACCTTGCTGATGAGCAAAAGGTGTTTGTCAGCCTTAAGGCAATTTTTTTAGAAAAGGAGTTCCTTAGTGAAAAAACTGTTGCCTCTAAGGTCGAACTTGATGAAGTTCGACAGGTGAAAAAATCGACACATGTTACTGAACCTGAACCGGATTTGATTAGATCAGATCCAGAGCCCATTGATTATACACCCTTAAGGCGGTCTGGTAGAGTACCACATCAACCGGACAGATACTATAGTTTTTTGGTCCGGGATGGTGATCCTGTCGAACTTGATGAAAATGATGAGGATCCGATCACCTACATGGATGCAATGCAGAGACCTGACTCTGAGAAATGGCTAGAGGCCATGAAATTCGAAATGGAGTCCATGAAGGTCAACGATGTGTGGACATTGGTTGACCCACCCGAAGGAGTAAAACCCATAGGGTGTAAGTGGGTCTTCAAAAGGAAGAGGGGCGCAGACGGAAAAGTGGAGACCTATAAAGCCCGTCTGGTTGCCAAGGGATATCGTCAACGTTATGGTATAGACTATGACTAGACGTTTTCTCCTGTGGCAATGCTCAAATCCATTCGGATTATGCTTGCGATAGCTGCCCATCTGGACTATGAAATTTGGCAGATGGATGTGAAGATAGCTTTCCTAAACGGAGAGCTGGACGAAGAGGTGTATATGATACAACCTGAAGGGTTCACATCCACAGATGAGTCTAAGGTGTGCAAGCTATAGAGGTCCATTTATGGACTTAAGCAGGCATCTCGGAGTTGGAACATACATTTTGATAGGACGATCAAAACGTATGGCTTCGTTAAGAACAGAGAAGAGCCCTGCATTTATAAGTGGGCTAATGGTCCAGTAGTAGTATTTCTTGTATTGTATGTGGATGACATTCTCTTAATCGGGAATGATGTCCCTGCATTACAGGGAATAAAGATTTGGCTATCGTCACAGTTCTCCATGAAGGATCTGGGAGAAGCTTCCTACATCCTAGGGATGAGGATCTATAGGGATAGATCCAAAATGTTGCTTAGCTTATCCCAGTTCACGTACATTGATACTATGCTGAAAAGGTTCAGCATGGAAAATTTCAAGAAAGGCTATCTACCGATAGGCCATGGAATTTCTCTCTCGAAGAGGGATTATTCGACAACACCTCAAGAGAGAGAGCGTATGGGTAGGATTCCATATGCTTCGGCAGTGGGATCTATCATGTACGCCATGACATGTACACGACCAGATGTGGCATACTCACTTGGGGTAGTGAGTAGATACCAATCTGATCCAGGAGAGAATCACTGGAAGGTTGTTAAAACCATCATGAAGTATTTAAGAAATACTAAGGACCAGTGGCTTATATATGGTGAATCGGATTTGAGACTTATAGGGTTTACAGATTCTAGTTTCCAGTCTGATCGTGATGATAGCAAGAGTGTGTCAGGATTTATTTTTACCCTTAATGGTGGGGCTGTCTGCTGGAAGAGTTTCAAGCAGCACACTGTGGCTGATTCAGTATGCGAGGCGGAGTATATTGCTGCATCAGATGCTGCCAAAGAAGCGGTGTGGCTAAAGAAATTCATCACCGAGCTCGGAGTAGCACCCTCCCTTGTTAGTCCAGTTCTGCTCTACTGCGACAGCTCTGAGCCATTGCTCAGGCGAAGGAACCAAAGGCACACCAACGGACGAAGTATATTCTGCGCCGCTACCATCTCATCTGGGAGATCGTGGATCGAAGTGATGTCGACCTTCAGAAGATCGACAGGAAGGAGAACCTGGCCGACCCATTCACTAAAGCCATTGCGGTGAAGGAGTTCAACGACTACAAGTCGAAGATGGGTATTAGATACTGCACCGATAGGATTTAGGCCAAGTGGGAGATTGTTGGGAATAGTGTCCCAAAGCCAATCGTCAGCCTGTTGACGGTTGTGCTCCTTTTATATTAGTACATGAATTATAAATAAATAAAAGTTATTTTGATATTTTTTCATCACAAATGTTTTATCTTCTAATGAACTCCTGTGTTGTGGTGAAGTTCTTAGGACTATTTAGACTCGACAAAGGAGGATTTGTCGCTTAGTTCTTAAATATGTTCGCGACTAAATGATACGTTATTACCAAGGACGACAACGTTTATCGAGCATAGGTCGTTGTGTGCCATATGGGTTGGTTGTCCTCATAACCAAAGAGTGTGGAGACACTGGTATGGCATACAGGTGAGATGTAATGGTACATCTGCACTGAACGTGACCAACTCCAGAGCTATTTCTACTGTCAAGATTTGCTCCGATGGGATATGGGTATAAATGTCCCTCCGACCTGAGACTGCCACGGTGACTTGCAAGCAACTCACTGCACTTAGGCACTGGACTACCTGAATTTCTAATTCAATGACGGAAGGCTGCTGGGTGTAGTCAAGTACTTGACTTGTCGGTGCGTGTGTCAAGATGGGATTGACCACTCCAGTTTAGGAGCTGTGTATAGTCGTGTTTTAATTTAGCAAAATCTTGGCCAGGGTAGTCCTAGTGAGGAGTCACAGGACTAATTGAGTTGAGCACGATTCGGATGATATCATCAGGGTTGACAGTTTAACCCTGAGTCATCCTAAACACAGGGGTCAAAAGGGATGAATTATATGGTAACCATATTCACGTAGGTTCTGAATGTTGCGATTGTGATTATTCGACCTATCCGATCGTCGGGTACCATTGCTAGATGGTCACTTCGAATAGTACAGGAATTGGTTCCTGTACTACCGACTTAGGTTCGAACCTGCGGGGTCACACACATTAGTGGTTCCTTTCTGATCAGATGACTGATTATGAGTCTTATGTGCTGAAACTCTATGATTGAGAATTAGGATTCTCTGATCATGAGTTCCACACATTTTGGGTACCGGGGTCAAAATTTTGAATTTTAAATTTTGAATTTGAAATTTGAACTCTTTGATCAGGGTTTCATATCGATGGTCTCTGATGCCTGATTGCCCATCGAATTTGGACTCAATATTTATGAGAGGTTTAATTAGTGATTTGATCATAATTAACTCAATTTGATTGAGTAATTATTTTTGGATCAAGTCCAATTGAATTGGATTCAGTTTGGATTGACCCGATTAGGTTAAATGTTGACCTAATCGCTAAGGTGGTTTAGTCCCTGATTTGATCAGGGGTTAGGTTTAGTTAATTCCTAATTTAATTAGGATTTTATTGAGCCTAATTAAGCTTAATTAAGTTGGATTTAATTTATTCTAATTGTGCTTAACCTATTTAGATTAGGTTGGCTCAATTAGGTTCAAACCACCTTGACTTTTCTCCCTGTGCCACCTCACTTCTTCTGTGCATATTTAAATTCACGAGAAGCAACTTCTCATGAATTTTCTCCACATAGAATCCATCCCATGCCCACCCTTGTGTGCCAAATATCTAGATAAAAATAAGTTAGTTGGCCATTCAAATTCAAAAGAAAGTTTGAATTTGAATGAGCAACCAACTAATCCATGCACCATGGTCTTATCTTGTGCGCCCCATATTTTACATGAAAAAATGTTTCTCGTGTAAACTCTCCATGCACAAATCAACTCACGCCCCTTCTCTTCTCATGCACAAGTGGATAGGGATGAGTTGGTTTTGCATTTGAATTCAAATTTGATTTGAATTCAAATGTGCAACCACTTATCTTTATCCTCTCACGCGGATAAGACACGTTCGACGTTGTTTTAAAAAGAGGAGAAAGGTGGGACGTGCGTAAAAATTTTAGGAGAGAAACTTTGGGGCATGAGGAAAGTTTGTGCATAAGGTGAAGGTCCAAAACCTTCCAAGAGAAAAAGAAAGAAAAGAAAGAAAATTGAGCGCAGGGTTTCTAGTGTGTACCCTAGGGTTTCTACCTAGGGTTTGGGAAGTGAGATTGGTGTGCCACGAGTGTCGTGAGTCCACCAAATTTTAGGGAGAGATCCATCAGCCTCTCAAGCAATCATGCAAATAATCTGGAGCATCCGAGGAGTCGGCACACATTGATCGAAAGTGTTCGATCAACATCTGCCATCAAAAGGGTGAAATCACGAACTAGCATTCGTGAGGAGCTGATCAGATGGGAGCTTCATGTGGATGATCTGCAGAGGCCAGATATTTATGTGGCTGTGACATGATGATCAGAGCCCCCTGACGGTGATCAGATTGTGGTGATCGACTACCCGCAAAAGGTGATGTGTTCTGAACATAGTACTGTAAAAGGTTTACTGATTCAAATTTGAATTTCAAATTTAAATTCATACTGTTGTATCATATTTAGATTCTAGTGTAGGGTTAATTAGTATTAATTAATGAGATTAATTAATAATTCTACTGTAAAATAATAATTTTAAAAAAAATTTAAAATTACCATTTTGCCCCTGCACTAAATTTTCACTACAAGATCATCATGGCATCTTATCTGAATTGGTCAAAGTATTGATAACAAAGGAACCTTAAAAGAGTTCAAAAGTAAATACTCAGGAGCCAAAAAATAAAGATACACCTAGAGTAGGTATGTCAAAATTACTCAATGCTATCCTTACGATTTTCACTTCTCTCAGTTGAGCTATAGACTCTAGTGATTTTACATAGAGTCGATGGGAAGATAGAGGGCTGAGGAAGTAACTCTTAAATTGGCTATAGGGCAACAGTTGCTGCTGTAGCCATAGGTATCTGTCCTTTATGATTATCATTTGGATTTAGTTCTTAGAGACGGTCTCTATCATTTGCCTGGTGATGCATATGTGAACTTAATTGAATAAGTAGTGAATGCCATTGGATCTGAGAGATCCAAAATTGAGATGAATCTTAAAGTATATGTGGGGCCTTAGGCTAGATTGTATTAGAGAAGAAATGATTAACAAACTGAAGAAATATGAGCTTTAGGCTCACTGACTATTGAGTTATATATAGTTTGTACATCATCTCTTTAAGGAAATATGATCAAGCTACTCTTGTGGGATAAGAAAAAAAAAAGATCATTGAGATACTTATCCTTGTACACATTTGATGTGTGTAGCCCATATGATATGCTGACCAAGGAGTCATCTCTACTTTGTTACCTTTACCGATGATCAGTCATGATATGAATAAATATATAAGATACAAATCTGAAATTATTGAAAGATTCAAAGAATTCAGATGTAAAGTAGAGAAGCAAATTGATAAATTTCTAAAGGTACTTCGATCAGATCGAGGATGCAATATCAATGAAATTTTTTTTCGGTTATCTCATAAAATAGCATAGTTTCATATTGAACCACTCTTAGTATATCTCAGCTCAATGAGATAAGAAGAGTCATGGAACTATATGAGATATGGTTCGATCCATGATGAAATTTATTAATTTATTTTATTTCTTTAGAGACATACTTTTTTCTATAAAATTGGGTTCTCTCTAAACCTGTTCCCACCATACCATATGAGATATGACACAGTGAGAACTTAATCATGATTATTTTGAGATCCAAGGATATCCAGCTTGTGTCAAGCATAGTAAGTGGATATGTTAGAGAATAGGTCTATAAAGCTCATCCTAAAAAAAATTATGATACTACTTTCTGAAAGGATTACAATGTGATTGTAACCCAACATGCTATCTTCTTAAAAAATTATTGAACCAAGATGATGCAGTGGGAGAAAAGTTAAGCTCTAAGAGAGTATCTTTGAAGAGTAGCGAGCCTTGGGATCTTAAGAACCTATTCATTATGAGTCAGTAGATATATATTTCTCTTCCACCTCGTACATATAGTAGGATCTTCAATCCTCTCGAAAGGTACTTGTGTATGCTTAACAGAAGATATAGAGAAAATTATTTCTCATGGGAGATGGAGAGCATAGAGATGATCTCGAAACCTACAATGAGGCAATGTAAGACATCGACTCCAAGAAACAGATGTGAAATAGCTTTTCTGACTAGATATCTTTTGAAGATTTCTATATGCTATAGCTTATGAATTTTACTTCTTGTAATAGGAGATCACAAAGTCTATAATACTCTTGGAGTTGGAATATTCATTTTGATGAGATGATCAAACTATTTGATTAGAAAAGAGAAATTATGTGTCTTCAAAAGGGTCAGTGGGAGTATCCAGTACGAACATCGATTAAAATATAGTTGTATATAGATTTCTCCATGAAAGACATAAAGCAAACATCATAAAGATCTATAGAGATAGATGTAATTGGATACTTGTGTTTTCATAGATAAAGTACAGAGACTAGATGCTGAAAAAGTTCAGCATAGAAATCTCGAAGAGGGGTCTGCTATCTTTTTGGGCATAAATGTATGTCATGTAATGTATTTGAACTGATATAGTTAATACTGTGAATGTCACGAGTAGATATCAGTTGTACCTAAGCTAAGAGCGCTGGATTGCTGTGAAAATATCTTTGAGCTCTTAAGAAGAACTAAGAATTTGTTCTTAATTTAGAGAAAAATTAAAGCTAAGAGTGGGAGAATACACTAATTCAAATTTTATGTCTGTCGTTGATGGTAGAATGTCTACATCATAGGTGTAATCATGTCGATATCTTGTAAGCATTCCAAGCAATCGATCGATGGAAGCTGAACACACTGTAGATGAGTAGGATATATTCTGGTTCTAATGTTAATTACAGAATTGAATATCACGCCATCAGATACCATGACAGTATACTACAAAGACAATGACACTATAGCCCTTGCTAAAGAGCCTAGGTCTCATCAGATATCTAAGCATATAAAACAGCAGAACACGCGACTACCTCAACTAGTAATACATATATGTGCAGAGAATAAATTCTACATGAGATGTGGATGACCCACTGGTAAGTCACTTAGCTAGCCTAAGAGTAAAGCCTGTCTTGTGCAGATAGGACTGGTATATGATAGATTGACTTTAGTGCAAGTGGAAGATTATTAGATGATGTCCTAGAAGTCAATCTTGGCTGACACATATTATATCTCTAGGATATTTTTTGTATTTTATGGGCATTGATATTACCATTCATATTTTATGTGTCTATAAATCATCCAAAAGATTAACAAGATGATGACACATATTTTTAAAGAGTCAAGAATTTGAGACATATGTCATTGATGATTGATTCCTAAATTACTTCTGGTCATAGGATCATCATAGGGATGGTGATTGATTCGGATAGATCAGTGCACGGATCGCTTCCTTCGGATAGATGGATCTCGAGTCTACGGTGTAGTGACATTGGAGCGAGAGTGCAGGTAGTTGTTAGAGAACAACTAGTACTGAGCGTGACCAACACGAGAAGTCACATGGATGTCTGCTCACTCATTAGTGACTTTCTCGATGCTGCAGTTGTATGACTGATCCTTGGATCTGAGATGGCACTACTGCTCGCAGTGAGGCTACTGGAGTTTGACTGATACATAAATATGTATCTCAATGAGCCCTTGTAGTGGATGTTGGTGACAGTTGGTCCACTATAGGAGTAGTATGTGCATCAAGATGGGATCTATCAATCATAGTAGAAGGGAGTAGTCCTATGAGATTTAAGAAGCTGAGTCTTTAAGTCTATAACCATAGTAGTGTGACTGATGGAAAAGAATTTTTATAGAATCACATATAGACTTGATTTGATTGAATCTATTATATGACCGATGATGAAGTATGACGATTCATCTATGACCTGTCATCTGATCGAGACTCATGATAGAGGGACTGTATCATATGTTAACTGCACTTAGAGGTTCATCACCTTTTATTTTACTGGGTTGTCACTACATACTGCTAGATATCACTGGTGGATTGTGAGACCCACGAGCATCATCTTGATGATCGATGATCCTTGGTAGGCAGAGTTGGAATGGTTTCAATCTATTGAAAAGAATTCAATGATATTGTGATAGGGATCATAATATATCTCACTACCAAATAGAATAAAATCTATGAGATCACACACAAAGAGACTTTTGACGGATCAGATGGTTGAATTATGATTATGAATCGTGATAGGATTTGATTATCAATTTGATTGATGATTGATCCAATGCAAAAGTTGCAATCAAATAACTCGCTAAAGAGTTAGTGAGTTAAAAAAAGATTAATTAGTAATTAGATTATTAAGTGACTCAATTTGATTGAGCTATGGAGCTTGTATCAAGTCTAATTAAATTAGATTTAATTTGACTTGACATGGGTTTGATTTGATCAAATCTGATTGGGTTAAAAGATAACCTAAATTGCATGAGAGAATTATTTCTATTTGAATTAGGATTTAGGTTTGACTCAATTTTTAATTAGATTAAGATATATGAGTTCTTATTTGGACTCAAATTTTTTATTTCTATGGGTGCACCAAATCTTAATTGGATTAGGATTAAATTGAGTTTGACTCAAGCACCAAGGGAGAGTCCAAAAGGATTAGGACTCCTTCTCTAATTAGGTGATATCTAATCTAAATAGTTTGAGCTCCAAATCAGATTTAATTTTCTATCTATTTAGGTCTAATCAGGTCCTAATATGATTAGGGTTGATTGAAGGTTTATTGCATTTAACAATAGCCATCTAAAAGAGAGTCCCATGAAGACTAAACTTCCTCCTTTCCATGCGCTAACCAAGGTTCCTCGCCACTAGATTTTGGATGCCATAACCTCCCTTTTTGTGTGAGATTTTTAACATGTAAGAAGCCTTTTCAATCTCCTTTCTTCTATGAGAAATCTGGGCAGAAACAGGAAGGGTTGTGGAGGCACAAAAAATTCTAGAGTCCTAACTTGTTTGGACTCTTATCTCCTATCCAAATTAGAACTCCCTTTTGCCTATTTAAACAAGGGACTTATGGGACAGTTAGAGGATCTGATAGAGTTCAGATTTGACACCAAAATCAAAGGAGATTTGAGCATGAAAAATTCATAGGGAGAGAGGTGCGACGTGAGGGTGGAGGGTGTGAGGTTTGTTCTTGCTTCATATCCTTTCTTTCTTACACCACCAAAAGTTGGTTGTTTTGGACATCTCCTCTCCACCTTTTTATCCATGTTTAGACATGAATTTCTCTTCTTCTCCTTGTCCAAAAGTTGGATAAAATTTTTACATCTCTATTATAGAGATTTAGTGCATGAGTTTAAGAAAGAAAAGATAAGAAAGGATTCTTCTCATGATTTCTAGCGTTGAGATCAACATCCTCCTTGTTGGTGCAAAAATCCGCTTGCGCCGGAGAAGCTGGAGTCGGGGATGCCACGGTCGCCGCCGGGACCTGCAAGGAAAGTCTAAACCGGAGGTGGGGTTGCTCCGGCAAGACCCTCCGACGCTCAAGTCAGTTCTCTACCTCAACAAGAATGGAGTGCTCGAACGGAGAATTTAACAGAATTTTGAGATAAGAAAAATGAGCTTAAAGAATAATGTATCTGGGTCCCCCTTTTATAAGCGGAGGAGGCAACAGATTGATGGCGATGTTTGTAACCGCCTGGTAGTGGGCCGCCCATGGTCAGGGGAATTGATTGCGAAAGATAGTGGGGTAGACCCATGGCTATCGTCATAGCCCGCCATGTAGGGCCTGTTGCAAGTAGTGGAGCGGCGTCCGTTGCCGCTAGTTGTCAGCGAGTAGTGGGATCGTGCAGCACCTGTCGCAGAGAATGGAGCAGCATCGTGGCCGTTGACACAGCCTGTCAGAGAGTAATGGGTCCGCCGCAGGGGGTGATGGAGCCGCACGAAATCCGCTACAGGAAGTGAAACAAGATCATGGTTGTTATTGTGATTTGCCAAGGGGCGCGGATCTGTTGATCGAGGCTCGGCAGTGGTCGGAGTTTGGCCTTTGTAGGAGTCCGGGAGGGGTCCTCCTTTCAGTTGAGGTCGTGGGTGGAGTCCGGCTCCAGCAGCTGATACTGAGGTCAGAGACTGAGGGCGGCGCCCGGCTCCCGTAGGAGTCCGGGCGGAGCCGTCCTGCTGTCGATGGTGGAGCCCGACTCCCATAGGAGTCCGGACGAAGCTGTCATGCTGTCGATGGCGGAACCCGGCTCCCGTAGGAGTCCGGGCGAAGCTGTTCTGCTGTCGATGGTGGAGCCCGGCTCCCGTAAGAGTCCGGGCGAAGCTGTTCTGCTGTCGATGGCGGAGCCCGGCTCCCGTAGGAGTCCGGGCGAAGCTGTCATGCTGTCGATGGCGGAGCCCGGCTCCCGTAGGAGTCTGGGCGAAGCTGTCATGCTGTCGATGGTGGAGCCCGGCTCCCGTAGGAGTCCGAGCGAAGCTGTTCTGCTGTCGATGGCGGAGCCCGGCTCCCGTAGGAGTCCGGGCGAAGCTGTTCTGCTGTCGATGGCGGAGCCCGGCTCCCGTAGGAGTCCGGGCGAAGCTGGCATGCTGTCGATGGTGGAGCCCGGCTCCCGTAGGAGTTCGGGCGAAGCTGTTCTGCTGTCGATGGCGGAGCCCGGCTTCCGTAGGAGTCCGGGCGAAGCTGTTCTGCTGTCGATGGCGGAGCCCGACTCCCGTAGGAGTCCGGGCGAAGCTGTTCTGCTGTCGATGGCGGAGCCCGGCTCCCATAGGAGTCCGGGCGAAGCTGGCATGCTGTCGATGGCGGAGCCCGACTCCCGTAGGAGTCCGGGCGAAGCTATTCTGCTGTCGATGGCGGAGCCCGGCTCCCGTAGGAGTCCGGGCGAAGCTGTCATGCTGTCGATGGTGGAGCCCAGCTCCCGTAGGAGTCCGGGCGAAGCTGTTCTGCTGAGAATTTTGACTGTGGGTATTTTATACCCAACACCAGTCCCCCTACTTTCGAGTTTAAATTTCAAGCGAAGGAAGTACGCACAGAGAGAGATGCGCACAGTCGGAATCGCCACTTTGAATTCTGCGCACTGCCGCCCCCAGATATTTTGACATTTAATGCGCGCATGTCAGAGTCTGCTTTTCGGTGAAGGCGATCTGAAGAGTCTTTTCGGAATCCCCGTTGAAACGCGATCCCAAGCGTCGTGCTGCGGGAATTTGTGAGCGGTCAACCCTCGATGGCGATGAAGGGGATAAGCGCGACACGTGGCACACACCAGCTGGCCCGGGAATACACACCGCCATAACTGCACCAGGATCCGTCAGCTATTTAAACCCCCCAGTCCCTTCGTGGCTTCATCCTGGCGCTTTCTCTTCGTCTGAGAGTTTTGCTTCTCTCGTCCCAGTCCTTGTCTCCTTCCCTCGCACCATGTCCTCTACTCGGGAGGCTATTCTTGAGGGAATTTTTAGGGCTTGGAGGAAGGTGAGGAGGAGAACGGCGGCCGGTGAGAATCTCCGTCGTTCTAAAGGGAGCCCAAGGAAGAATTCCTTCAACAACAGAGGTTTAATAACGGGGGCTGTCGGTGAAGTTCTGCCCGCAAATTTTGGAGTGGCAAGGCGGGGTGATACCGGTCAAGAGGGCAGAGCAGTCGTCATAAGCCATGACGGGATCCTTGACGCCGTCGGGGCCGACAGACCAGAGGTGGTCGGCGTCGACGGTGGGTCAGTAGAACTTGTTGCGGGGGCGGTGGAAGTAATGCATGCCGACCTTGCCGGAGCATCTCGGGTGGCGGCCGTCGTGGTGCATTCGAAGATGAGGCACATCTCTGGTGTCGCAACCGCTCCTGAAGTGGCTACAGTTCTTCTTGAAACAAGTCTTCGCTACTATCGCCGTTGCCCTCACCGTCTCCGGAGATCTATCCCACCCCTTTCCCGCTAAGGTTGGGACTTTGGGGAACAGAATGAGGCGAGATGGGGCGAGAGTTGTTACACGCACTGGAGAATGCGACTGAGAAGGATAGAGATGGAGTTCGTAGCTCGGAGCGGCCTCCGGTTCATCCTGCCCGAACCGTGCTCGCGAGACTTGCGATGGCGTGTATCTTCTTTTTCATCTTCTTTTTTCCTGACCCACCGGGTCTTGTAACGTGTACTTCTGTTAAATGAAAAAGTGATTTTGGTACCTTGTTTGTATCTTGTGTTAAATAGTTGTCTGCCGAACTTCATCATTTTCCTTTCCTTCTCTTTGTCTGTGTTACGTCATCCCAAGGTCGTCGGTGCCCTCTTCAGTTCATGTGGGGTCGTCATTCGCCGAGCTCCTTTTTGGCTTTTATGCCGTTCGGAGATACCCACTTGTCAGGTTTGCTTGGATTTCTCTCCGCTGAAGTCAGGGCTAAGTTTGGCTCCCTTGATAATCCGAACGGAGGAGCCCTCCTGAAGTTGGAGTAGCTCGGCTCCCGTAAGAGTCAGGGCAAAGTTTTTCTGCCATCGAAATCATAAGCAAAGTCTGGCTTCCGTAGAAGTCCGGGTGGAGTTGTCCTGTAGCTGATGTTGGCGATGGAGCCTGGCTCCCGTGGGAGTCTGGGTGAAGTCTTTTTTGTTGTTGGAACCCGGCTCCCGCAGGAGTCTGGGTGAAGTCTTCTTTGGCGTAGAAACCCGACTCCCGTGGGAGTCCGGATGAAGTCTTCTTTGGCGGCGGAACCCGGCTCTCGTAGGAGTCCGGATGAAGTCTTCTTTGTCGCTGGGACCCAGCTCCCGTAGGAGTCCGGGCGGGGTCCTCTGCGATCAAAGTTAAAGATGAAGTCCGGCTCCCGTAGGAGTCCGGACGGAGCTTACCAGCGGCTAATACTGAGAGCGGAACCCGGCTCCCGTAGGAGTCCGGGTGAAGTCTTCTTTGTCGTTGGGACCCGGCTCCCGTAGGAGTCCGGACCTTTCATTTTGCTCGGGCCGGCGTGAGGTCCTCCTCGCGTTATCAGCCTGGCTTGTGGGGGCGCTTTAGGGCACTGTGGGGTCTCTCCCCCATCCGGTCTAGAAGAACCGGGTCTCCGAGTTTGCTCAAGTTAGGGCGAGGTTCTCCTCCTGTCCCTAACAGGGCTGCGGGGGCACATTAGGGCGTTGTAAGGCCTCTCCCCCCATCCGGTCTAAAAGAATCGAGCCTTCGACTTTGCTCGAGTTAGGGCGAGGTTCTCCTCCTGTCCCTAACAGGGCTGCGGGGGCACATTAGGGCATTGTAAGGCCTCTCCCCCCATCCGGTCTAAAAGAACCGGGCCTTCGACTTTGCTCAAGTTAGGGCGAGGTTCTCCTCCTGTCCCTAACAGGGCTGTGGGGGCACATATGGGCGTTGCGAGGCCTCTCCCCCCATCCGGTCTAAAAGAACCGGGCCTTCGACTTTGCTCAAGTTAGGGCGAGGTTCTCCTCCTGTCCCTAACAGGGCTGTGGGGGCACATATGGGTGTTGCGAGGCCTCTCACCCCATCCGGTCTAAAAGAACCGGGCCTTCGACTTTGCTCAAGTTAGGGTGAGGTTCTCCTCCTGTCCCTAACAGGGCTGTGGGGGCACATATGGACGTTGCGAGGCCTCTCCCCCCATCCGATCTAAAAGAACTGGGCCTTCGACTTTAAGAGATTGCCCTCTTATTTTTGATACAGTTTGCTTGAATTGTCCCAAGACATATGGGCACGCATTTTTGGATTAGGACGAAATTACTGGTAGTACATCTGTAAGTTTTCTGAGTTCCATGGTCGCGGGAGGTCGGCTCCTCTGAGCTCCTTAAGATAATAAGTTCCAGGCCGGACTACTTCCTTGACCTCGTAAGGTCCCTCCCAGTTTGGGGCAAGCTTCCCCTGGCCCTGTGGTTGTGAGACAGCAGCTCGTCGGAGCACTAGGTCCCCTGCTTTAAATGCCTTGTTCTTGACTCGGGCGTTGTAATATCGGGCAACTTTCTGTCTGTAGGCCGCCATTCGAACCTGAGCAACCTCCCGCCTTTCTTCTAGTAGGTCGAGGTTGGCTCTGAGACTTTGCGCATTTTGGGGTTCGTCGAATGCCACGACTCGTGCCGACGGGAGTTTAAGCTCGATCGGGATGACGGCTTCCGTACCAAAGGCCAAAGCAAAGGGAGTCTCCCCTGTGGGCAACCTCTGGGTGGTTCGATACGCCCATAGCACATGATAAAGTTCGTCCGCCCAAGTTTCTTTTGCTTTTTCGAGCCTGGTCTTAATCCCCTGCAAAAAGGTTCTGTTCGTTACCTCAGCTTCGCCATTCACCTGAGGATGGGCCACTGATGTGAAGTTGTGGGAGATGTTTAGATCTTCGCAGAATTCAGCAAATCTGGCTCCTGCGAATTGCCGTCCATTATCAGTGATTAGGGTTCTAGGCAAACCGAACCTGCATACGATTGATTTTCAGACGAAATCCTGCACTTTCGCCTCTGTGATTTTTGCTAGTGGCTCGACCTCGACCCATTTGGTGAAGTAGTCGATTGCTATAAGGAGGAATTTCCTTTGACCAGACGCCATGGGAAAGGGGCCAAGAATATCCATCCCCCATTGCGCAAAAGGCCATGGGGCACTCAAGGGTGTGAGCTCGGTAGCAGGTTGTCTCTGGACGTTGGCGTATCTCTGGCATCGATCACACTTTTTGACATATTCGATTGAATCACGATGCATTGTTGGCCAGTAGTACCCTTGGCGGAGTAGCTTATGGGATAGAGATCTGGCACCCAAATGGCTTCCGCAAGCTCCCTCATGTACTTCCCATAAAGCGTAGTCAGCTTCTGAGGGTCGGAGGCATCTCAAGAGAGGCAAGGAGTACGATCTTTTGTACAATCTGCCCTCATAAAGGATGTATCGGGAGGCTTGATTTCGGAGTTTTCAGGCCTCTTTCGCATCCTGGGGGAGAATCCCATCTCTAAGATAGGTTATCAGTGGGTCGACCCAGCTGGGCTCGTGGTCGATCTCCATTACGAGTCGCGGTTCTTCCGTACTCGAATATTTTAAAACTTCAAAGAGGATGCCTTTGGGCAATTCGGCCGGAGTCGATGTCGCCAGCTTGGAGAGAAGATCGGCTCTGGTATTCTCCGACCTTGGAATTTGCCTGATGTTGAAATTGCCGAAGGCGGGGGTGAACTCCCTCACCTTCTCAAGATATTTGGCCATACTGTCCTCCCGCGCTTCAAAGCTCCCGCTGACCTTCCCCACCACAAGCTGGGAATCGCTGTGCACCCGGAGTTGACCTATTCCAAGCTCCCTGGCGATCCTTAATCCTGCGATCAGAGCTTCATATTCCGCTCCATTGTTTGTTGCGGGGAATTCGAAACGCAGAGCGTACTCCGCGATGACTCCCTCCGGGCTGGTCAAGATCAGGCCCGTGCCCGCGCCTGCCATGTTGGAAGATCCGTCCACATGGAGGGTCCAAAAGCTATCGGAGGAACTGGCTTCTTCGTCGGGGGAGTTCGGTTGAGTCTTCAGGCCGTCAATTTTGCTTTGCTCAGGTTCGGCCTCCTCGGGGATGGTGCATTCTACTATGAAATCCGTCAATATTTGGGCCTTTATTGCCGGTCTAGGTTTGTAGTTGATGTCAAATTCTGTGAGCTCGATTGCCCATTTCGCCATTCTCCCAGAGGTGTCAGCTCGGTGTAAAATCGCCTTGATCGGTTGGTCGGTGAGTAATGTCACCGTGTGCCCTTGAAAGTAAGGTCGGAGTCTCCGAGCTGTAATTAACAAGGCGTAGGTCAGTTTTTCTAATTTAGTATACCTGGTCTCGGCGTCCCTCAACACGCGACTAATGTAGTAGACCGGTCGCTGGACTTTCATTTCCTCTTTAACAAGGACAGCTGCAAGGGCTGTGGGAGAGACTGCCAGGTACAAAAATAGTTCCTCCTTAGACTCGGGCTTCGCCAGCAGTGGGGGTGAGCTAAGGTAGCTCTTTAATTCTTCGAATGCCTGTTGGCATTCAGAGGTCCAACAGAAGTTCTTCGGTTGCTTGAGGGTTTGAAAGAAGGGCAAACATCGTTCGGCCGACCTCGCGACAAAGCGATTAAGAGCCACAACTCTTCCTGTGAGGCACTGAACCTCCTTGATCGACCTTGGGGCAGTCATATTTTGGATGGCGTGAATTTTCTCCGGATTGGCCTCGATCCCGCGCCCCGATACCATGAAGCCCAGAAACTTTTCTGAGGTTACCCCAAAGGCGCATTTGGTCGGGTTCAGCTTCATTCTATACTTTCGAAGAGCGCCAAAGGTTTCCTCAAGGTCGGCGATATGATTTTCGGAAGATCTGCTTTTCACGAGCATATCGTCCACATAAACCTCCATGTTTCGGCCGATCTGCTCCTTGAAGATTTTGTTCACCAGTCGTTGATAGGTTGCGCCCGCGTTCTTGAGGCCGAACGGCATAACCCTGTAGCAGTAAAGGCCGCGATTAGTGATAAAAGCTGTCTTTTCTTCATCTTCCGATGCCATTCTAATCTGGTTTAGCCGAAGAACGCGTCCATAAAAGTGAGAAGCTCATGGCCCGAGGTAGCGTCCACCAGTTGGTCGATCCTGGGAAGGGGGTAGCTATCTTTTGGGCAAGCCTTATTCAGCTTTTTGAAGTCGATGCACATCCTCCACTTGCCGTTTGCTTTCTTGACCAAGACAACATTGGAGATCCACTCAGGATAATTGACCTCCTTGATAAATCCGGCCTTGAGAAGTTTATCTACTTCCTCGGCTATTGCCCTCTGCCTCTCCGGGGCATGACTCCAAATTTTTTCGTTTGTCGGCCGATGTTTAGGGTCGACCGCCAGATGATGTTCCATGACCTCTGTGTCAATCCCTGGCATATCCGTCGGGACCCATGCAAAAACGTCCGCATTCCTTCAGAGGAAATCACGAGATGCGTCCGCACCCCCTCCTCCAGGTTGGAGCCAATTAACACCACATGCTCCGCATTCCCATCATTCAAAGGAATTGGTATTAGGTCCTCGATCGGACCACCCCTCTCTTCAGTGAGGTCATCACGCGCATCCAACCCGTCGACCGGACAGAGGTCCGCTTGATCGCTCCTTTGCAGTGCGATGTTGTAGCAGTGCCTGGCCAGCGCTTGGTCTCCCCGGACTTCTCCGATCCCCCTGTCGGTGGGGAACTTCAATTTCAAATGGTAGGTCGAAACAACGGCTCTGAGGGCATTGAGGCCGGGTCGGCCAAGAATTGCATTGTAGGCAGATGGCGCCTTTACCACCAGGAAATTCACCAGGGCTCTGGACTGCTTTGGATGCTGACCCGCGGTCACAGTTAGAGCTATCATTCCTTCCGTTGGAACGGCGTCACCAGTAAACCCTATCAAGGGAGAGCAAATCGGCCTTAAATGACCGCCAAGAGTGGCCATTCTCGAAAAGGCACTGTAGAATAAGATGTCGGCCGAACTTCCGTTGTCGACGAGAATGCGACGGACGTCATAATTTGCTATGTTCAAGGAAACTACGACCGCATCGTTATGAGGGAATTGGACTCCCTGGGCGTCTTCTTCAGTGAAGGCTATGGGTTCTTCAACTTTTTGCCGCTTGAGGGGCGCAGCTGATGTGCTGATTGCCTCCTGCCGGGATTCCCCCGAGATGACATTGACGAAATCCGGCGGGGACTGGTCGCCTGGCCACCCTTTGTCGGCGACCAGAGCCGGAGGTAGTCATGCAGAAACCTCGCGAGAGGGCATCGGACGGGGAAAAGAGGATTGGGTGCCGAAAAAGATGGCCGAAAGTGGGTCCGTTGAGCGCTCCTTCAAGAACAAGGGTGCTGCGAAGACACACGCCCTCCTTCTAGCGCCAATCCTGTTGGTGCAAAAATCTGCTTGCGCCGGAGAAGCTGGAGTCGGGGAAGCCGCGGTCGCCGTCGGGACCTGCAAGGGAAGTCTAAACCGGAGGTGGGGTTGCTCCGGCAAGACCCTCCGACGCTCAAGTCAGTTCTCTGCCTCAACAAGAATGGAGTGCTCGAACGGAGAATTTAACAGAGTTTTGAGATAAGGAAAATGAGCTTAAAGAATAACGTATCTGGATCCCCCTTTTATAAGCGGAGGAGGCAACGGATTGATGGCGACGTTTGTAACCGCCTGGTAGTGGGCCGCCCATGGTCAGAGGAATTGATTGCGAAAGATAGTGGGGTAGACCCGTGGCTATCATCATAGCCCGCCACGTAGGGCCTGTTGCAAGTAGTGGAGCGGCGTCCGTTGCCGCTAGTTGTCAGCGAGTAGTGGGATCGTGCAGCACCTGCCGCAGGGAATGGAGCAGCATCGTGGCCGTTGACACAGCCTGTCAGAGAGTAATGGGTCCGCCGCAGGGGGTGATGGAGCCGCACGGAATCTGCTACAGGAAGTGGAACAAGATCATGGTTGTTATTGTGATCTGCCAAGGGGCGCGGATCTGTAGATCGAGGCTCGGCAGTGGTCGGAGTTTGGCCTTTGTAGGAGTCTGGGAGGGGTCCTCCTTTCGGTTGAGGTCGTGGGTAGAGTCCGGCTCCAGCAGCTGATACTGAGGTTGAAGACTAAGGGCGGTGCCCGACTCCCGTAGGAGTCCGGGCGGAGCCATCCTGCTGTCGATGGCGGAGCCCGGCTCCCGTAGGAGTCCAGGCGAAGCTGTCATGCTGTCGATGGCGGAACCCGGCTCCCGTAGGAGTCCGGGCGAAGCTATTCTGCTGTCGATGGCAGAGCCCGACTCCCGTAGGAGTCCGGGCGAAGCTGTTCTGCTGTCGATGGCGGAGCCCGGCTCCCGTAGGAGTCCGGGCGAAGCTGTCATGCTGTCGATGGCGGAGCCCGGCTCCCGTAGGAGTCCGAGCGAAGCTGTCATGCTGTCGATGGTGGAGCCCAGCTCCCGTAGGAGTCCGGGCGAAGCTGTTCTGCTGTCGATGGCGGAGCCCGACTCCCGTAGGAGTCTGGGCGAAGCTGTTCTGCTGTCGATGGCGGAGCCCGACTCCCATAGGAGTCCGGGCGAAGCTGTTCTGCTGTCGATGGCGGAGCCCGGCTCCCGTAGGAGTCCGGGCGAAGCTGGCATGCTGTCGATGGCGGAGCCCGACTCCCGTAGGAGTCCGGGCGAAGCTGTTCTGCTGTCGATGGCGGAGCCCGGCTCTCGTAGGAGTCCGGGCGAAGCTGTTCTGCTGTCGATGGCGGAGCCCGGCTCCCGTAGGAGTCCGGGCGAAGCTGGCATGCTGTCGATGGCGGAGCCCGGCTCCCGTAGGAGTCCGGGCGAAGCTGTTCTGCTGTCGATGGCGGAGCCCGGCTCTCGTAGGAGTCCGGGCGAAGCTGTCATGCTGTCGATGGCGGAGCCTGGCTCCCGTAGGAGTCCGGGCGAAGCTGTTCTGCTGAGGATTTCAGCTGTGGATATTTTATACCCAACACTCCTATTTCTTCTTCTTCTTTAAGAGTGTCTTGAAAGAAAAAAATATTTTTAACCATTAAAATACGATCTCTGTAAGAAAGCTAGCACCCCAGTGAGATCAAAAAGCTTCTGATCAGATCAAAGTCTTGTATGGATACCTGTAGAGGTCGGATGCTTATGCGGCTATAAGGGACCTTCGGAAGATATTCATGATCATTAGTTTGCAGTGAAGATTGATCCATGCCAAGGTATATTTTTTATTTATTTTTCTCTATTTGATTTTTATATTTGAATCTTATCTCATATATGATGATCTTATTTATGGTTTGAAGATTTGATCTTATGCATGCTTAGATTAAATTAGATTTAATCTGAAAATTTTTAAATTTTGCTACGTACTTATTTCTAAAAATTTTTGTATGCATGTAGCCATGAAACTCCAACACCTATACCATCTTGAAGGTCAAATCCAAAGGTAAAGAAGAAGAGAAGCCAGTTCGCTCCAAGGAGTATGAAGGAAGAAGGAGAGGTCATCAACGATCTTTCCGATGATGAGGCTGTGCCAATCAACTTCAAAGTCTTTGTTACAATTTTATTTTATTATTCTTTTAAATTTTTTATACTTGAATTTTTTTTTAATATAAAAATTTATTTTTTTACACTTTAAATTTTTGTTATTTATTTTTATTGTAAGTAGATGCTAAGATCTAGTTAGTAGATCTTAGTACCAATTAATTTTTATGCTTTTTAAATTTATCTTTTATTTTTATTATAAGTAGATGCTAAGATCTAGTTAGTAGATCTTAGTACTAATTAATTTTTATACTCTTTAAATTTTTATTTTTTATTTTTATTACAAGTAAAAGTTAGGATCTAAATAGTAGATCTTAGTACCTGATTTATTTTTCGTACTTTTAATTTTTATTTTTTAACTTAAATTATTTTTTTTTAATTTTATTTTTTATATAATTAAAGATTTTAAATCAAAATACTACCTTCTCTGTGGATTCGATCCGACTCACTACTTTCTATGTATTTTTAATTTTTAAAAATTAAAATTAATTTGATAATCATGGTGTCCTAATGATAACATCGCAAGCCTATCAATTTTTGGTGCCATTATTAGAGAAGGCATCAATTTTAATATTTGATTTCTTTAATTTTTTTATAAACATAGTTTACTAACTTTTTAAATTTTTTTTATCTTTTTACAGAAAAAAAGAAAAGAAGGATGAAATGCTTCAAATTGGTGAAATCAATCCTAATCTTAAACTATTTTATTTTTTAAGTACTAATTGTTGTTTTTTTTTTCAAATTAATCTAAAATTCACCCACATAGATCTAATAAAAATTATATGATAAGAGTAGAAACTTAATTGTTCAGGAGTATTCATCATCTTAGATTTACTTTTGGTGATCGCTAGAGACAAGGTAAGCTTTCAAGTTTGATTAATTTTATGTATATAATTTAGTTGCATAGAATCTCTTATTTGAAATTGGTTGTGCATATTCATCATAAATCAATTTAAGGGCAATACCTATTAACAAGATAAGATGAGAATTTCATCACTCTTTCTTAGCCCAAAAACAACCAACCAGCATCTTGCATTAACCTAAGCCTAATTAAAATTAAGTAGACGTTGGCTCCTAGGATCAATTGAGTTCAGTTTGAGTATTGCGGTGAAGTCAAATATAAAGTAAGTTTGAACTCACTCCTAAAACTGGTGTCTATGAAGGAACCAGATCTAGGATTTCAGGATTAGATCTTGAAATTTTTTCAAGATCAGGCAGTGGAAGACTAAAATAAATCAAAATTTATCTTATAAAATTAGAGAATCCCTAGATCTAAGATCTATTATATGATTATTACATGGTATTAAATAAGAAATTAAAATGTAAAGAGCAAGAACTACATGTTGATCATATCAACATATTTCTATACTACATCTAATGTATGTAAAATATAATAGATCAGATCAATTACCTTGCAAGTTAGATGCTCTAACTTTACTGATCTAGACTTGAGGATGATGTTGCAAGCCATACATGCATCCGACCTCTAGGAGTCATCCACACGAGCCCACGAATCATGATCAGAAGTCCTGGTCCAGAAAATTAGCATAGTATGCTAGTACTGTGCTGATCCTTCTTCGATGGTCGATCAGATGCCTCCTTCTTCTTGATTTATACTCTTTCAAAGATGAGAATTTGGAGAAAGAGTTTTAGATGTAAGATACTCTCAGAAAACTCACAGATGGAGGAAGAGAAGAGGTGAACTCAGCAACCCTAGAAGAAGACTCTCTTCTTCTTTTCTTTGCTCTAACCCAGACACTTAATTTTGTATCTATTATATCTCTATGCCCCAACACTCTTTCTTCCTAATTTTCATATTCTCCAAAAGTCTCTCAATGCTCTATAATCCATAAAAGATTTAAGAAGAAATTTATCTTAAATAAAGAGATACGAAGAATCTTTGTCTAGGTCAAATACTTAGTCAAGAAAAATCCAAACAGGGCAAGACAAGTGGTGCCCAACTCATGGGTGCCCCCTCCTTCTTTTTCTCCCATGGACCACCAGCAAAGGGTGCACAATATGTGCCATAAAACTCATAAAAATCCTAAAAAAAATCTAGATAAAATCAGTGCCATAAGAAAAGAGTTTTGGTTTTCTAAAATTCTATCTCATAGAATTTGAAATCCAAACTAATTCCTACTTTGACTTGGTCCACAACCACATTCTATATAAGAGAGAAAGAGTGGAAAGCTTTGAGCATATGTGAAGTCCTGGGAGAGAAGATTTTGTTGCACAAAATAAGAAAGAATGGACGTGGGGGGCTAAGGTGGTGCAAGGCAGAATCCTAGTCTTACTAGGATTCAATCTATGATATGTTCAAATTTGATTTCTCAAACCAAATCAAATCAAAATTAAATCAACCTAATTAAAATAGATCTTAATCCAATTAAGAATCTAATTTAATTAGATTAAATTAGATTTAAATCTAATTTAATTTTTTAATCAAATTAGAAATTAGGTTGACCCAAGTCCTAATTGAACTAGGACTAGTTTTTTCTTGCACTTGGCTTATCCAATAAACTAATTGGACTTGATCCAATCAAGCCCAAACTAAATTTAATTAAATTATATTTAATTAGACTTAATTTTAACCTACTGGCTTAATCAAATTAAGTTAATTAGCAATCAAATTGCTAATCGATCCTCTTGCAACACTTGCACTAGGTTAAATGTCAATCGTATTGATCGTTTAACCTAGAACGATTCTTAATCGTTGATCAACCATCCGATCGGATTGTGAACTCTAATATGTGTGATCTCATAGGTCCGAACCTAAGCTGATAGTACAGAAATAAATTTTTATACCAGTCAAAGTGATCATCTAGCAATGGTACCTGACAGTCGGATAGGTCAAATGTGTAGAACAACATCCTTAGAACCCATGCAGATATAGTTTCCATATAATTCATCCCCATGACCAAAATGCTCATAGGACACCTCAGAGTTCAACTGTCAACTCTGATCAGGTTGTCCACATTGTATTTCAAGATATCAAATCCATCTGATGGATTATCCTAGTTAAGGTTTTGCTAAATTAAAATACAGTGACAAATTCTTCTCCAACTCTTGGAGTGGTCAATCCCATCTTGATCACACTCTTATTTCGCAAGTACTTGACTGTGCCCAGAAGCCTTCCGTCATTGAATTAGAAATTCAGTTAGTCCAGTAGCAAAGCACAGTGAGTTGCTTGCAAGTCACTGAGGCGATCTCAGGTCTAAGGGACACTTATACCTATATCCCATCAGAGATATTCTCGATAGCGAAATGCTCTGGAGTTGGTCACGTTCAATGATGATGTATCCTTACATCTCACCTGTATGCCATACCAGTGTCTTCACACTCTTTGGTTAAGAGGACAACCAACCCATGTGGCCTATAGTGACCTATGCTCGATAGAAGCTATCGTCTTTATTAACAGCCCATCATTTGATCGTGAGCAATTTTAAGGACTAATCGATAAATCCTCTCTTTATCGAACCTAAATAGTCCTAAGGACTTCATCACAACAATGGAGTTCATTAGAAGATGAAAACTTATGATGAAAATATCAAAAATATATTTTATTTATTAATAAATTAATTACAATACAAGGTTGCTCAACTGTCAACAGGTTGACGATTGGCTTTTGAGATATATTTTCCAACAACTCCCACTTGTCCTAAAGCCACTCGACATAGTATCTAATACCCATCTTTGACTTGTGGTTGTCGAACTCCTTTATTGCCAGGGCTTTAGTGAAGGGGTCGGTCAGGTTCTCCTTTCTGTCGATCTTCTGAAGGTCGACATCATCTCGATCCATGATCTTTCGGACCAGATGAAAGCGACGCAAAATATTTTTCGTCTGCTGGTGTGCTTTGGGTTCTTTCGCTTGAGTAATGGCACCAGTGCTGTCACAGTAGAGTAAGATTGGACCATCGACGGAGGGTGCTACTCTGAGCTCGATGATGAATTTTCTCAGCCACACAGCTTCCTTCACATCATCCGATGCTGCGATGTACTCCACCTCACAAATAGAGTCTGCCACAGTATGCTGCTTGAAATTCTTCCAGCAGATGGCTCCACCATTCAGAGTAAAGATATAACCCGACATGCTTCTACTATCATCATGGTCAGATTGAAAGCTGGAGTCTATGAACCCCACAAGTTTCAGATCTGACTTCCTATAAACCAACCATTGATTTTTAGTATTTCTCAAATACTTAAGGATGGTTTTAACCACTTTCCAGTGGTTTTCTCCAGGATTAGATTGGTATCTACTCACTACTCCTAGTGAGTATGTCACATCTGGCCTTGTACATATCATGGCGTATATGATAGATCCCACGATCGAAGCATATGGGACTTTACTCATACATCTCTTTCTTCAGGAGTTGTTGGATAATCCTTCTTAGAGAGAGAAATTTTATGGCCTATCAGTAGATAGTCCTTCTTAGAATTCTCCATGCTGAACTTCTTCAGCACAGTGTCTATGTACGTGGACTGGGATAACCCAAGCATCTTTTTAGATCTATCCCTATAGATCTTCATCCCTTGGATGTAGGATGCTTCACCCAAGACCTTCATGGAGAACTACGATGATAATCAAACTTTTATTTCCTATAGTGCGGGGATGTCATTCTCGATTAAGAGAATGTCATTCACATACAAGACAAGAAATACCACAACTGGATCATTTTTCCATTTATAGATGCAGAATTTTTCTCCATTCTTAACGAAGCCATACATTTTGATCATCTTATCAAAATGCATGTTCCAACTCTGAGAAGCTTGCTTCAATCCATAAATGGATCTCTGAAGCTTGCACACCTTGGACTCATCTTTGGATGTAAACCCCTCAGGCCGTATCATATATACCTCTTCGATCAGCCCTCTATTCAGGAAAGCTGTCTTTACATCTATCTGTCAGATCTCATAATCCAGATAGACAGCTATTGCAAGCATTATCAGAATGAATTTGAGTATTACCACAGGGGAGAACATCTTGTTATAGTCAATATCATAATGTTGACGATATCCCTTGGCAATCAGACGGGCTTTATAGGTATCCACCTTTCCATCTGCGCCCCTCTTCCTTTTAAAGACCCATTTACACCCATTGGGTTTAACCCCTTCAGGTAGGTCAACCAATGTCCATACATCATTGATCTTCATAGACTCCATTTCGGATTTCATGGTTTCAAGCCATTTCTCAAAATCAGATCTCTGCATTACATCTATATAGGTGATCGGATCCTCATCGTTCTCATCAAGTTTGATGGGATCACTGTCCCGAACCAAGAAATCGTAGTATCTGTCCGGCTGACGTGGTACTCTATCGGATCACCTTAATGGTGCAGGTACATTGAGCTCTGGATCTGATCTAATCAAATCTGACTTAGGTTCATCTATTGGTGTCAGTCCTTCTACCTGTTGAACTTCATCAAGTTCAACCTTAGAGGCAACGGTTCCTTCACCAAGGAACTCCTTTTCTAAAAAAGTTGCCTCAAGACTGATGAACACCTTTTGTTCATCAGCATGGTAGAAAAAATATCCTTTGGTCTCTTTGGGGTACCCTATGAATGTGTATTTGTCAGACCTAGGTCCAAGTTTATCTGTAACTAATCGTTTGACATAGATCAGCACCCCTAGATCCTAAGGTGTGAAAGTGCTGGCTTACGCCCTATCCATATCTCATATGGAGTCTTAATTATAGACTTACATGAAACCCTATTTAATAGATAACAGGTTGATTTGAGTCAATATCCCAAGAAGGATATCGGCAAGCTGGCAAAATCCATCATGGATCGGACCATGTCTAACAGAGTCCGATTTCTTCTTTCAGACACACCATTATACTGTGGTGTTCCTGGAGGAGTCTATTGGGAGAGAATCTCATTCTCTCCTAGATATGTGAGAAACTCACCAGAAAGGTATTCTCCTCCTCGATCAGTCCGAAGAGTTTTAATACTTTTTTCAATTTATTTTTGAAAGAAGAGTACCCTATAAGCCAATCGTAAGTATGTTGTGATGGAACTTTCTTTAAAATTTTCCAACTCATGAAATGACATTTATTATTTAAGATATTGATTCATCATATTAGCTGCATCTTAATATGTCTAAGATTATGATGAACCCCAAAGATTAGGATAATGGTTTTAGGAGACATGAATGGGTCATGCTAGTGAGACCTAAAATTCTAAAATTTTAATCTTAAATATTTTTGATCGTAGGAGCATTGAGTCGGGGATCAATATTCTGGATAGACTGGTATATCCTATGTATGCTCAATGGAGAGGGTGGCAGATCTCACTAGCCACTTGTGTGAGATACTAATATAAGGATGTGGGTGTTCATTTGAGAAATGAGTCTACTGAATTGACTCGATGAAAGAGAACATCTTATGGAAGCCTTATTTGCATGTCAAAAATGGTTCTCCAAGTGAGAGTTGTGCAAGTGATCCTTAAACTTGAAACCACCATGGAATCTTATGCACATGAACCCATATTTTGATTCATACCCAGGCATGGCATTAAGACATGTACGGGGTATTCTGGATATGGTGGAGCATGTATGGGGTTGTGAGTAGGTCAGCATGGAATCAATCACTCCTAATAAGAGGAGATCGCATCCTGTGTATTCTCAATCCTAGATGACTCGAAAAAAGTCTTTTGGCCAAAAGCAGGAAGGAGATTAGAAAGAGTTTCTAATGCTTCTTCATTGGAGTCATTATTAGTTAATTAAAAATTGATATGAATATATTTTGAGTTTGATATAATTTCATACTCATCAACATGTTCAGGGTGCAAGAATGATCGAAAGATTCAATTGCACGATAATTTGCCACTGAAGGGTATATTTGGTATTTTTATCAAATTTTATATCTTCTGGGTAGTTATGATATATTGCTAGATGTCAATCTTGACTTGTAGATTTTTGATTGAATTAAAGAGTTTAATTTGATTGTCAATTAGAAAGGATTTTAATTGTTAAGCTCGGGTTAGCTCGATTGGACCTAAATCGATTAGATTGAAATCTAATCAAATTTTATCAACTTATACTCGGACCTACTACCAACTAGATGTGAAATCCAATGGATTACACACATATAGAAATTAGTTAAGGATCTTTTTGAAAAAGATTGATTGAAATTTTGGATTCAATCAGGGTTCCGGTAAGCATGTTAGCACGTGTAGAAATCCTTGCTCCTTTGGAGACCAATTTGGTCCCATCCCTTGCTAATTAGCTAGCCCAATTTGGTAGATATTTGGGTCAGGATATGTCACCTGGAAGTAGTCCAAATTAGGGCACCACATCCCATGTTAACACCAATTATGAAGAGTCCAAGTTGTGGTGGACTCTTGGTGCAAAACAGATTCTGCTTACAAGTGTTGGCATGGGCAGAAGAAAAAATATTATTTTTTGTGAGATTAAAATTATGTGTGGTAGCTCACATCACCCTCTATCCTTTGGTACATATCTCAAAGTATGAGATATATTTTTTGTAAAATTTTTGCGGAAGAGAAAAAATTAGAAAAAGAAGGATGTCTCGCACGTGCGCGCAGAAGCATCGCATCTATCTGTGATTTGGAGAGTTCTTATCCTTATTAAATGCTTTCAGAATGGAACAAGTTTCGGAGATAATATTCTACATTAGATAAAATATTTTTGATAATTTTTTTAAAATTTTTCTAGACTTATCTAGATGCCAAACGGATGCCATAAGTCAGTCCTGATGCCTGCACATGTGGTGATCAGCACTCGCATGAAGAGGTACGAGGATAGCATCCTTTCGTGAGAATTTTATTACCATTTTTAATTTTATGGAATATAGATTGAATCTCCAATCCATGTGGGTTTTTAAAGGATTTTTTTTGATTTGAGAAGGGATGTAAAAATATCCCTTCTTTGGTTGCACATGCGTAGATCAGGGTGCTGATCGACGTATCATGGATAAGAGTCCTTCTGCTTGAAGGAACTCTTATCTCTGATAATTAGATCAGATATGCCTTTTGGATAAGATATGTCCCTCTCTTTTGATATCCCTCTGGTGACTATAAATAGGCTGGGGTGCTGGGTATCCGAGGAATCGAAGAGGGATTTCTAATTTCTCTCCTGTTGCTCTCCTTTCTTTCTTACAACCTATCTTAGTTTTAGGACAAGGCTTTGGAATTTAAGACAAAGCCTTATCTGGTCCTAACAAAAGTTGTAAGGATCCTAAAGAAAGAGAATCAAAAGTTCAGAGGTGGTTCTAAAAGGGTGAGGTCAGGTTCTTGAAGAAACTTGACCGGTATGAGGCTAGTCGAGTTCTAGGGGCTAGAACTCTTGAAGCAAGGTGAAGAAGGAGCACTGTCTTTAGTTCAATTTCCATGTGAATCACCATTGGAGGACGGACACTTGGACATCTTGTGAAAATTAAGATTAGCACTACAGGTATTCTTCTTATCCTAATTTATATTTATTATGCTTTGATTATTATAGTTAAGAGTTTCTGGGCATTAGGGCTTCCGGTGCATTGGGTGTTTTGAATGAAAATTTTAAATACCTAACTCTTCCGTTGTGCCATCGAAACCTAACAGTAGTATCAGAGCCTATTTTAATTTATGTAATCAAATATTAAATTATTATCTTGATTGTGATCAAGCATGAGTTTTTGGTTTGGTTCAAGTCGGGTCAAGGGCTGAACCTGATTGAACATCCAAACCCGATCATGTCTTAGAGATATGTTTTAAATATAAAATGCATGATGTATGTGTAGAATTTTTTTAGTAACTTAGTACTCTAATTGAAGTTCATCACCAGGCCGTCCGGTCATAAAAGTAAGTAGGGTTCAGAGACCCTCTCTTCTTATTTAATAGGATACTTTTATGGTGTGTAGGGGTGCTACTGTGATGTTCCAAGAAGAAGAACCGTGAAAAGAGTATTTTATATTCATGCATGTTATTAGAACTTCATGCATATATGATATGTTTGAGATATTTAGTTATAATCATATTGTATGATTCTACTTTTATATCTTAGAGATATGATAAGATGCCATAATTAGTTGTTATGATTATTAAGATACAACTATTATAGTGCATTCTTGTGATAGATTGAATTAGGATGTATTTGAGACCATTAAAGCCCTCATAAAAATCATATTAAGTCATAGTGTTGTGAATCAAAGTTGATCTATTTTCTTGAATCGATTAATTAATTGGTGTCTAAGGAGTGTTTCAAGTGCGGTGGTTATTTAATTAGTTTCATTGCTGATCTGACCAATTTTATTGGTGTCTAAAAAAAGTAATGGGGGGACCTCCACCAATCTTAACACTTTTCTAGCCAATTAGATTAGTTCGAATCTTGAATGAAGGTAGCTTAGTATTTTAAACACTACTAAGGGCCTTCCTTCATGCTAGGTTAATGTTACATCATGAACTATGGCTAGTTTGTTGTGTTACCATAAGGCTTGTCATAAGGATTGATATAACATAATCCTGGTACATAAAAGATGCTTACGGTAATTTTGGATATACTGCTTTGTTGTGCTAACACAAAGATAATTATATTCGATTTTGATTGTATTAAAATAAAATATCTTACTTAACTAAAATATTATAGCTTGTTGTATTAACACAAGGCTATAATATTTTAGAGGCCAAAATAAAATATTGAGAATTGCATGAGATGTAATTAGAAAGAGTTTCCTACCTATGAACTCATAAGGATTTGCTGTGCTAACATAAGATCGTTATGAGGAATTAGGGTCTCAATTGTACTAAGATAAATATAAAATATATCTCATTTACCATAGGAGAGGGCTATGGTATCTGATAAAATAGTGGGAGATATATCTAGTTTTAAAAATTTGCATCTAGTTATTCATATCAAACATGAGTGGTCTGCTTATACTATTATTTTATATAAATTTAAGTCTACATTATGACTTCTTTATTTTCACCCCATGATATAATAAATAAAACTATGTTGACTGATACAACTATGTGGATTGGTTGAGGAACTTACAAATTAGGTTTATATCAGAAAAGAACTCCGATATTCTGGATATTTCTGACCCTAGATTGGTCAGTAATAGTGAGAAGGTAATGATGTCCGTATGGATATTATTTATGATAAATTTAAAAATTAGAAGTATAATTGCAAGAATAATCTCGTAAGATTGAAGTAGGGTGCAAGTGTAGCACCAAAAGGTGTGTATATGATACAGACCTATTTTTCAATTGAGTGATTCGGACTCTGATATTTGGGTATTGGATACCACCTATGGATCATACTTTTGTAGTTCGTTACTGTAACTACAGAATATCAAAGATCTGAAAAGAGGTAACCTCGAGCTTTATGGCACAAGTGGAGGTCCATTAGTGCAGAGGCTGTGGGAACCTGTATGCTTGATTTATCTTCAAGCAAAATTTTAGAATTAAAAAACTGTTATTCATGCCAAAGGTCATTAGAAATATTATTTCTATATCTTTGTTAATAAAACAAAGTTATGAAATAAGGCTAAAGAAAAATTGATACTTTATTTTTTTTAATGAATTTTATGGTAGTGGTTATATTGATAACAATCTTTTAATTCTTGTACTCAATAAAATATTTTTCATATTGAAAGAAATATAAAAAGAAAGAGAGAAAATGTGAATGTCACATTTCTCTGGCATTATCGCCTTGGTCATATTAGTGAGTCAAAAATAAACAAGTTATACAAAGAAGAATTCTTTGACCCAAATGATTATGAATTATTGAAAACTTATAAATCTTGTCTCATGGATAAGATGACCAAGACTCCATTTTCTAGATATGGAGAGAGGATAAGTGAGTTGTTAGCTCTAGTACATATAGATGTATATGGATCGATAACAACTCAGGTCAAAAGAAGATACTCTGATCTTTACAAATGATTTATTAAGGTTCGGATATGTGAATCTTATGAAACATAAATTCAAAGCTTTTGATAAGTTCAAAGAGTACCAAGGTATGGTCGAGAAGTAAACTGAAACAAAAGTATCAAGCTTCTTCGATCTGATCGAGGAGGAGAATATTTATCCATTGAATTTTTTGATCATCTTAAAAGTAAAGGTATTCTCTCTGAATGGATCCCTCCTAATATGTCTCAGTTAAATGGTATAGTAGAAAGGAAAAATCGTACTGTGATGGATATGATGCGGTCCATGATATGCTTCATTGATCTCTCAATATCTTTCTAGAGATAATGCCCAAGAGACTGCCACATATATATTAAATAGAATGCCTTCAAAGTCTGCTACAAGCACTCCATATGAGATATGGAATGAAAAGAAGCCTAATCTTAAACATCATAAGACTTTGGGCTGTCCCACTTATGTCAAAAATATTTTTGGACATAAGCTTAATGCTAGATCAGACAAGTGTAGGTTTGTAGAGTATCTTAATAAAATTAATAGATATTATTTCAACCACCCTACTAAACAAAAGGTGTTTGTCAGTAGGCATGCCACTTTCTTGAAACATAAATTTATCCAAAAAGGAGGCAGTGGAAGGAATATTGAATTTATGAAAGTTCATGATCTACAAACTGATCTAGAAATACTAGTGGTTGGACCACAAAAAGATCCTCAATCAAAAGTACCCAAGGATGAGGTACATCCACTATATACACCTCCTCTCCGAAGGTCAGATAGAGTGTGTCAAGCATCTCTGAGATATAATTTTATCATTGAGAATAACAATTCTATCAACATCATTTAGAATGTTGATCCACTGACCTATTTGGAAACTGTCATGAATAGAGACTCAAACAGATAACTGAAAGCTATGAAATCTAAGATGGACTCGATGAATACCAACCAAGTGTAGACCTTGGTTGATACACCTGAGGGTGTAACCCCAATAGGGTGCAAGTGGATCTTTAAAAGGAAGATCAGAGTAGATGGCCAAGAAGAAACCTACAAAGCTAGGTTAGTGGCGAAAGATTTCAGTCAAAGGTAAGGAATTGACTATGATGAAACCTTCTCACTAGTGGCTATGCTCAAGTCCGTCTGGATTTTACTTGCTATAGCAGCATACTACGATTATGAAATCTGGTAGATGGATGTCAAGATCGATTTTTAATAGTAATCTAGAGGAAGAGGTCTATATGACTCAGCCAGAGAGATTTGTCTTAAGTAGAAGAGCAAATCAAGTATGCAGGCTAATGAGATCTGTTGGTGCAAAAATCTGCCTGCGTCGGAGAAGCTGGAGTCGAGGGAGTCACGGTCGCCGTCGGGACCTGCAAAAGAAGTCTAAACCGGAGTTGGGGTTGCTCCGGCAAGACCCTCCGATGCTCAAGTCAGTTCTCTGCCTCAACAAGAATGGAGTGCTCGAACGAAAATTTTAGCAGAGTTTATATGATAGAAACTAGAGCTTAGAGAATAACGTATTTGGGGTCCCCTTTTTATAGGTGGAGGGGGCAACAGATTGATGGCGACATTTGTAACCGCCTAGTCATGGGCCGCATGGGGCCAGAAGGGATTTATTATGAAGAATAATGGGATGGAGTCATGGCTGTTACCATGGCTCGCCATGTGGAGTCTACTATGGAGAGTGGAGCGGCGTCCGTTGTCGTGACTCGCCAGGGAGTGGTGGAGCTGCGCAGAATCCGTCGCAGGAGGTGGAGCAGAATCGTGGCTGTTACTGCGGCCTGCCAGGGAGTAATGGAGCTACGTGGGATCTGTCTCAGGAAGTGGAGCAGAGTCGTGGCCGTTACTGCGGCCTGTCAGGGAGTAATGGAGCCGCGTGGGATCCGTCGCAGGAGGTGGAGCAGAATCGTGGCGTTACTGCAGCCTGCCAGGGGTCCAGGCCTGTCGGTCGAAGTTCGGTCAGAGTCTGATCCTCCGTAGAAGCCCGGATGGGGACCATTTGTCGAGAAGTCTCAGCCAAGGCCTGTCTGCTATAGAAATCCGAAAGGAATCCGACCTCGATGGTAGCTCGGCCAAAGGCTTATGGTGGGAGTCCGGCGCAGACCGCTCGTGGTAGGTGTTTGAAGTAGATCGTTTATAGCAGAAACTCGGAGTGGGTCGCTTGCACTAGGGGCTCGAAGTCCGGCCCTTGTAGGAGTTCGGGGTGAGGTCCACCTGCAATAAGAGTTCAGGATGAAATCCGGCTCCCGCAGGAGTCCGGATGAAGTCTACCTGCAGTTGAAGTCAGAGACGAAGTTCGGCTCCCGTAGGAGTCCGGATGAAGTCTACCTGTAGTTGAAGTCGGGGATGGAGTCTGGCTCCTGTAGGAGTCCGGATGGAGTCTACCTGCATTTGGAGTCGGGGATGAAGTCTGGCTCCCGTAGGAGTCCGGATGAAGTCTACCTGTAGTTGAAGTCGGGGATGAAGTCCGGCTCCCGTAGGAGTCCGGATGAAGTCTACCTGCAGTTGAAGTCGGGGATGAAGTCCGGCTCCCGTAGGAGTCCGGATGAAGTCTACCTGCAGTTGAAGTCAGGGATGAAGTCCGGCTCCCGTAGGAGTCCGGACGAAGTCTACCTGCATTTGGAGTCGGGGATGAAGTCCGGCTCCCGTAGGAGTCCGGATGGAGTCTACCTGTATTTGGAGTTGGGGACGAAGTCCGGCTCCCGTAGGAGTCCGGACGAAGTCTATTTATAATTGAAGTCAGAGGTCCGGCTCCCTAGGAGTCCGGATGAAGTCTAGAAGGTGGTCAATCATTGTGGAAGCTTGGGTGGAGTTCGTCCGCTGTGAAGAATCCGGTCGATGCTGGTGGGGGCTTATCCGTTGACAAAACTTGAGAGTGTTGTGGAGGCTCGACCGTCAAGAGGTTCGGAGAGACGTCACCGAAGGTCGAAAGTCGGTAGAATCTCCGGAGGGCCACTCCTGTCATGAACTTCGGCTGGAGGGTATTTTATACCCAACACCAGTCCCCCTACTTTCGAGTTCGAGTTTCGAATGAAGGAAGTACAGAGAAATTTCCACAGCCGAAGTCGTCCCCTTGAATCCTGTGCATGATCGCCCTCAGATATTTTGGCATTTAATGCGCGTGTGCTGGAGTCTTTTCGAATCGGGGTGATCCGAAGGGATCTTTCAAAATTTCTGCTGGTGCGTTGGCCCAGGCACGATGCAGTAATAGCCCTGTCAGCTGTCAGCCGCTTTTAGCTGCCTTTGGTGGCGAGTGGGACACGTGGCGAGCGTGGGTCATCCTGGGGAGATCCGCGATCATTATAGCATCGGATCCCAGGGTCTATTTAAACCCACCTTTCCGCCTTCAGGAGTCTCATTCTGCTTGAGAGCTCTATCGGTGTCCGCCTTCTCTCCGAGAGCCCTGACCCTCTTTGGCATCCACGTTGGCCCTAGGCATTCTTCGAGTCATCCCTGTCCTTGCCCCTCTGCATCCTTCGAAGCGAGCTAGGTTAGTCCCGAAACTTTCGTTTCTCCTCTTGCCATCTAGGTACCCTTTCTCCTCCATTTTCCTTTTGCCGCATTCCTCTGGTTTGGTCCTTCGCAAACCTTCTGCCTCTTGTCCCGCCTGATTTCTCCAAAATTTTTAGGGCCTTTGTTTGAAATGTCTTCCGACACCCCCGCCTCTAGTGGTTCCAGGAGTTTGTCCGCCTCAGCCCCCTAGAACCCCCATACTATAGACGAACCCACATCTAGGGCTGGACCTTGTCCGATTTTTGCGTCGAGTGCCATTCCTTGTTCTTTGACTCCGGATGAACTTCTACTGATAAGGGTTCAGTATGGAGTTCCTCCGGAGTATGATCTGGAGCTTCCTGATCCCTCCGACCGGGCTAGCACCCCCCTCCTGGCTGTTTTTGCCTGTATCAGGAGGCCTTCTGTACCGGACTCCAGCTTTCGCTTCTGCCCTTCGTCGTTGTCCTTTTTTATTTTTTAGATATTTCTTTAGCTTCAGTTGCTCCGAACTCCTTTAGGTTTTTGATAGGGTTCCTTTCCCTTTGCCATGTAGTCGAAGTTCAGCCGTCTCTTTCCTTGTTTAGGCATTTTTACACCTTCAAGTGTCACCCCTTGGCAAAGGACTGGTGGTATTTCTCCTTCCACTTTGGCAAGAAGGAGTTGTTGAAAGGTGCTCCCTCTTCAATCCACAACTGGAAGGGGAAGTACCTTTTTGTCCACTGCCCGACCTTGAGGTTGGGACTGCCCTCTTGGGGCTCCCTGAGGGACTCTGTCCGTCGGGCTCCTAGCCTGGGGGAGGACGACCTTCAGGCTGCCTGGAGGCTTCTTGGTTATTCGGCTCCTTCTCTTCCCAACCTTCTAAAGGAGCAGTTTTTGTTCAACATCGGCTTGAGTCCCCTGGATCCTGTGAGTATTCCGTCTTTCCTTTCCTCTTCTTTTTTTTTTTTTTTGCATGCCACCTCTTCCTTTTTCACCCCATCACTGATCTCTTTTTTTTTCTTCTTTCTTTTTTAGGAATGAACACTGAAGCAGCACGGATGCTCGCCAGGGATCTCAAGGCCCACAAAAGAAAAGGCGTCGCAACCTCTGAATCGAGAAAGAGAGCCAGAACGGAGGAGACGAGCTCGACCATGCCTGCCCAGGTGGCCCTCGCGGTCGACATTCCTTCGGATGCCGAACCCCCGACTCCCCGGGCATCTTCAAGGAGTCCCCCCGCTGAGGTTCTCGCTTCGGGGGTTTGCTTCGAGGAGGTGCCAGGGGTCGAGAGGGGGAGGAGAAGGAAGTCAGTGGCCCGCAGGGTGAGTAGCCGTCGAGCCGCCATCGAAGAGTCCCTTGGTTCTGAAGGAGAGCCAGGGGAGAATCTCTTTAATGATAGGGACCTGATAAAGCGACTGATCGATGGCTGCATCCTGCCCGAAGTCATCCAGAGGATCGATCGCACCGATCCCGAATAGCAAGTTTGGGACTCCCTAGGGTCCTTTCTCGAGGTAAACAGATTCACCTCTCTCCTTCCTTTCGCACCTTTATTTAATTAATTCTTCAACTCTTATTCCGACCTCTTGGCCGTCCTTGCAGATCGGGCACCAGCTCCTCGCCAACATTGAGGCGACGAATCGGGCGAGAAGGGATGCCATCCAGGTGGAGGAGTGTCGTCGGGCTGAAGTTGCCCACTTCCAAGAAAAGGTTGCTGAGGTAGCCAACCTCCAAGAGGCCCTGGAGAAAGAAAAGCAGGCCTTGAAGAAAGAGAAGCAGACCTCGGAGGAGACGACGAGGAAGGCGGAGGCCAAGGTCGCCAATTTGGTGGAGTAGATCCCAGTCCTGGTCTCGGAGGCCAGGGTTCTGGCGGTGGAGGAGTTCAAGGCCTCTGCGGAGATGAGGGATCTGAACATCAAGTTCGGCCAAGAGGCCTTCATTAAAGGATTCGAGCTCTGCCAGGAGAAGGTGGTCCAGAAATTTCTCGAGCTCGACCTCAGCTTCTTGGGCGAGGCATCTGAAGACGAAGCCAGTCCCTCTCCCACTGCTACTGCCACCGCAGCCCCTCTTCCGGGAACACCGAGCTCCCCAACCCCTACTTCAGAGGTCTGAGACCTCCGGCCTTATATTTTTCTTTTATTGTAATTTTTCTGTTCCCTCTTGTCCTTAAGAAACATTCAATCAATAAAATTGGGCTTCTCCTTTTGGAGGGCTTCCCCACTCTGCTCCCCCTCTTTTTTTTTTGCTTTGCTTTCTGCAATGAGATGCGCCTTGATGCTTTTGTCTCACGATGGCAGTGTCCTACCGAAGCACTTCCCCTACCATAGGAAATTCTGCTGAAGTTCATGATCCAACGTCTGAAGAAGGAAGTTCATCATTTGACAAAGAGATCGAAGAAGATGGATGGCAAACTCTGTAGGTTGAGGGATAGCCACTCTGAAGCCACCGCGAAAGCCACCCGCTTTCGGAACCTCCACATGAAGGGGATCATGGAGTACAGTCGAAGGAAAGCGAGCTTCGAGAAGGAGCTCGAGGAACACAAGAAGCGTGCCAGCGATCGATCCTAGGCTCAAGCTGCAAAGATCAGTTCTCTCAGAGTGGAGCTGTCGGGTGCACAGGAGAGGATTAGCCAGTTGGAAGGAAGCTCATCCTGGCTTCCTACTCGGGCCGACAGTGATTGAGAATGGTCGAAGAAGGTCTCCAACCTTCAGCAGCAGCTCCAGGATGTCGAGGTGAGCTATGACGCATACCGGGCCGGCTGGTGCAAGTAGGTGGATGAATATAGGGGGAAGCTCAGGATGGCGGCCAACGAGGTTGCCCACCTTCAAAGGTAGCTGGCTGAGGAAGCTCAGTTTGCTCCTGTGTGGGATCCTGACGAACTTCGATCCCTGAGAAGAACCGTCAAAGAGCTATCCGTCGCCTATGGGGAGGGAAGGGCCGAATTGCAGCAATTGAAGATCCAGCTGGTATGCGAGCAGCAGGCAGTTAAGGATGCGGAGGCAGAATCCGAGGTCCTGAGAAAAAGGCATCGAGAGGTGGAGAATGAAAGCCAGCGACTTCATCGAAGATACATGGAGATACTAATGAGAGAGAAGGAATTGAAAGAAGAAGTCACAAGTTTAAGGCGCTCCCTGACGAGGGTCGAAGTCGAAAGTTCGAGGTCGGAGGGAGCCGGGCCCCCTTAGGGCTCTTTTTGTCCTTTGTTCCTCTAAGTGTCTTCTTTTGCCGCTGGTCTGTTTGTCGTCGCCGTTGTCGCTGTCGTTGTTATTTTTGTTATTATTTTTCTTTTTTTCGATCTTCTAGGCTCTGTAATGCGCATTTTGCTAATAAAATGAAAAGATCTTTGCTACCTTATCTGTATGTCGTGTTGAATTATCGTGCGCCAGACTTCTTTTATTTTTATCCCATGTGATGTCGATGTTGTTCGAAGATTCTTTGTTCATCTATGTATTAGGTCATCATTATCGAGTTTCTTGTGCTTTTGACTGGTTCGACGTCAACGCCGCTTGGAGGTTCCTAGCCATCACCGTGTCGATTTGCCTTTTGTTTGCAACCGTAGATCTTACTTTCTCTTCCTCCCTCTTCATAGAGATGAGGTCCTTTGTGCTTTTAGTGTAGTTCGGCCTTCATTTTTCGTTGGGGTAGCCCGTCGCTGTTCCTTCACATTTCCCTCCTTCTTCTTCTTTACCCTTTTTTTTTCGAGTGAGGGTTTTCCCTCTGCTTTTGGTGGGGTCGCGGGGGCGCGAAGGGGTCGCTGGGAAGGTTTCCTTCTTCCTATCCGATCTCAAGTGATCGAATCATAATATTGTCAGGACGGGGTTCTTCCCCTATTTCTGACGTAATCGATTTTAGCTCAGGTTAGGACGAGGTCCTCCTCTTGTCGCTAACAGGGCTATGGGGGCACATATGGGCATTGCGGGGCCTCTCCCCCCACCTGGTCTAAGTGTAACCGGGCCTTCAGCTTTGCTCAAGTTAGGGCGAGGTTCTCCTCCTGTTCCTAACAGGGCTATGGGGGCACATACGGGCGTTGCAGGGCCCCTCCTCCCATCCGGTCTAAGGGTAATCGGACCTTCGACTTTGCTCAAGTTAGGACGAGGTTCTCCTCCTGTCCCTAACAGGGCTGTGGGGGCACATACGGGCATTGCAGGGCCTCTCCCCCCGTCCGGTCTAAAGGTAACAGGCCTTCGACTTTGCTCATGTTAGGACGAGGTTCTCCTCCTGTCCCTAACATGGCTGTGGGGGTGCATATGGGTGCTGTTTGGCCTCTCCCCCCATCCGGTCTAAGGGTAACCGGGCCTTTGACTTTGCTCATATTAGGGTGAGGTTCTCCTCCTGTCCCTAATATGGCTGTGGGGACGCATATGGGCGCTGTTTGGCCTCTCCCCCCATCCGATCTAAGGGTAACCGGGCCTTCGACTTTGCCCATGTTAGGGTTTGCTTTCGTTGTCCGAAGGGGTCGTCCCCTGTTGTTACAAGTCCATACCAAAAAGGAAAGATATGCAAGTTTAAAAGAAATCTTGATTTAAAGCGGGATCGTTCGCAATACATTTACAAGTTTTTAAACCCAAGGGCCGTGGAAGGTCTGCTTCCTATCAAGGTCCTCCAGAGATGGAGTTGATGATCCCAATTGGAGGCCGATCTCCGGGCTGCTCTTCCCTCCTTGGTGGCTCAGGTTGTGGCAGGACCCCTGGCCGATATTCTCTACCCTCAGGTCGACGCCGAATGAACCTGTCGAGCCGACCTCGACGGATGAGCTCCTCGATCTCGTCTCGGAGCTGAATGCATTCCTCCATGTCATGGCTGTGGTCACGATGGTAGAGGCAGAACTTGTTGGGATTGCACTTTTTGGGATGCGTGCGCATCCTCTCTGGCCTTGGGAGCTGCTCTCTGACCTCCATCAATACCTGGATTTTCGATGCGTTGAGGGGGGCATAGCTGCGAAATCTTCCCGGGGGAGAGCCCCATCGAGCCCGCCGCTCCGGGCTTCCCTGCCTGCGTGCTCGGGGAGGAGTCTGGGTGCGCTTGTGCCCGAGAGGAGTTCGAGAACGTGGTCGAGCTTCTCTCAACCCTTTTTGACTGCGGGCTTACACGGGTCTCCCGCCTGTCGCTCTCTCACGATCTCTTCGTCCTTCATTTTGAAGGCTTCCTCTGCTCGAGCGTATCCTTCGGCCCGAGCCAATAGATCAGCAAAATTCTTGGGGTACTTCTTTTCCAGGGAGAACAAAAGGTCATTCTTCTGAAGGCCGCCTTTCAGAGCAGCCATCGCTACCGACTGGTCCAAGTTCTGGACCTCCAGTGCGGCGACATTGAAGCGGTTGATGTAGGTCCGAATGGACTCCCCCTCCCTCTGCTTGATATTGATGAGGGACTCTGAATCCTTCCAGGGACGTCGGCTGCTAACAAAATGGGCCACAAACTGGTGGCTATCTGATCAAAGGAGAAGATGGTACCCAACTTCAGCATCGAGTACCAGTTTCTCGTCGCTCCCTTCAAGGTGGATAGGAAAGCACGGCATAGGATGGTGTCAGGCACGCCATGAAGTAGCATCATTATCCGAAAGGCCTCCATGTGGTCAACTGGGTCTGAAGTCCCGTCGTAGCTTTCAAATTAAGGGAGCTTGAAGTTTGGCGGGATCGGTTCCTGCATGATCATTTGAGAAAAGGAAGGGTCAGTACAAATGTCCTCACCATAAGCGGGGGGAGCGTGGCGGAGTTCTTCGATCCGTCGGTTCATCTCCTGGAGCCATCGATCCAAGAAATCCTCTCGACTACAGGTCTCGAGGGTCTTCTGACAGAATGAGGGTAGAGATCTTCCAGGGGTGGTATCATGATCCGACTGAGGGCTCTCCACCCTCGAATTCATCTTTCTGAGAAAGATGGGGTGACTGGCCCAAGTGGCCCATCCCACCATCGGATTTTGGAGTTTCGATGACATTCTCTCCAGCCGCACTGACGCTTGCGGCTGCTGCTGCTGCATGGCCTGCACCACTTCAGCGAGGCCTTTGACCTGCTGGGCCAGCAAGTCGAATTGTTCCACGCCAACTGCCATAGTCGGAGGAGGGGGAGGAGGCTGGGAAACTGGAGGTGAGGCCAGAGCCTGAGATCTGGCCGCGGAGGTCGTGGATCGCCGCGTGGATGCTTTGTGGGAAGGCATCGGGCGAAGACCTAGTGAGGGAAGGAGGGGAGGATGTCGGAAAAGATGATCGAAGGCGGTCCCGTTGAGCGCTCCTTTAAGAACAAGGGTATTGCGAAGACACAGCCCCTTCCTCTAGTGCCAATCCTGTTGGTGCAAAAATTTGCCTGCGTCGGAGAAGCTGGAGTCGAGGGAGTCACGGTCGCCGTCGGGACCTGCAAAAGAAGTCTAAACCGGAGTTGGGGTTGCTCCGGCAAGACCCTCCGACGCTCAAGTCAGTTCTCTGCCTCAACAAGAATGGAATGCTCGAATGGAAATATTAGCAGAGTTTTTGTGATAGAAACTAGAGTTTAGAGAATAACGTATCTGGGGTCCCCTTTTTATAGGCGGAGGGGGCAACGGATTGATGGCGATGTTTGTAACCACCTAGTCATGGGCCGCACGGGGCTAGAAGGATTTATTATGAAGAATAATGGGGTGGAGTCATGGCTGTTACCATGGCTCACCACGTGGAGTCTGCTACGGAGAGTGGAGCGGCGTCTGTTGTCGCGACTCGCCAGGGAGTGGTGGAGCCACGCAGAATCTGTCGCAGGAGGTGGAGCAGAATCATGGTCGTTACTGTGGCCTACCAGGGAGTAATGGAGCCGCGTGGGATCCATCTCAGGAAGTGGAGCAGAGTCGTGGCCATTACTGCAGCCTGCCAGGGAGTAATGGAGTCGTGTGGGATCCGTCGCAGGAGGTGGAGCAGAATCATGGCCGTTACTGCAGCCTGTCAGGGGGTCCAGGCCTGTCGGCCGAAGTTCGGTCAGAGTCTGATCCTCCGTAGAAGCCCGAATGGGGACCATTTGTCGAGAAGTCTCAGCCAAGGCCTGTCTGCTATAGAAATTCGAAAGGAATCTACCCTCAATGGTAGCTCGACCAAAGGCTTACGGTGGGAGTCCAGCGCGGACCGCTCGTGGTAGGTGTTTGAAGTAGATCGTTTATAGCAGAAACTCAGAGTGGGTCGCTTGCAGTAGGGGCTTGAAGTCCGACCCTTGTAGGAGTTCGGGGTGAGGTCCACCTGCAATAGGAGTTCAGGATGAAATCTGGCTCCCACAGGAGTCTGGATGAAGTCTACCTGCAGTTGAAGTCGGGGATGAAGTCCGGCTCCCGTAGGAGTCCGGATGAAGTCTACCTGCAGTTGAAGTCGGGGATGGAGTCTGGCTCCCGTAGGAGTCGGATGGAGTCTACCTACGTTTGGAGTCGGGGAAGAAGTCCGGCTCCCGTAGGAGTCCGGATGAAGTCTACCTACAGTTGAAGTCGGGGACGAAGTCCGGCTCCCGTAGGAGTCCGGACGAAGTCTACCTGCAGTTGAAGTCGGGGACGAAGTCTGACTCCCATAGGAGTCCGGATGAAGTCTACCTGCAGTTGAAGTCGGGGATGAAGTCCGGCTCTCGTAGGAGTCCGGATGAAGTCTACCTGTAGTTGAAGTCAGGGATGAAGTTCGGCTCCCGTAGGAGTCCGGACGAAGTCTACCTGCATTTGGAGTTGGGGATGAAGTCCGGCTCCCGTAGAAGTTCGGATGGAGTCTACCTGTATTTGGACTCGGGGATGAAGTTCGGCTCCGGTAGGAGTCCGGACGAAGTCTATTTGCAACTGAAGTCGGAGGTCTGGCTCCCATAGGAGTCCGGATGAAGTCTAGAAGGTGGTCAATCATTGTGGAAGCTTGGGTGGAGTCCGTCTGCCGTGAAGAATCCGGTCGACGCTGGTGGGGGCTTATCCGTTGGCAAAACTTGGGAGTGTTGCGGAGGCTCGACCACCAGAGAGGTTCGAAGAGACGTCACCGAAGGTCGGAAGTTAGTAGAATCCCCGGAGGGCCACTCCTGTCACGAACTTCGACTGGGGAGTATTTTATACCCAACAAGATCCATCTATGGATCGAAGTAGATTTTGAGGAGCTGGAACATCCGATTTGATATGACAGTCAAAGAGTTTGGCTTTATCAAAAATACGGATGAACCATGTGTATATAAGAAGACAAGTGGGAGTGTTATTATCTTCTTGATTCTGTATGTCGGTGACATACTGCTCATTGGGAATGATATCCCAATGATGCAATCAGTCAAAACTTGGCTATCAAATAAGTTTTCCAAAAAAGACTAGGGTGAAGCATCCTATATACTGGGTATAAAGATCTATAAAGATAGATCTAAAAAGATGTTAGGCTTATCCCAGTCACGGTACATAGACCTCATATTAAAGAGATTTAATATGGAGGCAAGTAAGAAAGGTTACTTGTCTGTAAGTTATGGTATACGTCTCTCTAAGAAAATATGTCTTAAAGACACCAGAAGAGAGTAAAAGGATGAATGAAATCTCTTATGCTTTGGCTGTGGGATCAATTATGTATGCCATGCTATGTACCAAGCCTGATGTAGCTTATGCTTTGGGCATAGCTAGTAGATTTTAGGCTGATCTAAGGAAGGATCATTGGAAAGCAGATGATAGTAAGTCAATATCAGGATATATATTTATCCTAATTAATGGGGTAATGAGTTGGAAGAGTTTCAAATAGCAGATAGTAGCTGACTCAACTACTGAGCCAGAGTATGTTGCTGCTAGTGAAGCCATTAAGGAAGCTATCTGGATGAAGAAACTCATTATGGATTTAAGAGTCGTTCCTAAGATTGAAGGATCGATGTCACTCTATTTTCATAACACTGGAACCGTTATTCAAAATAAGGAACCTAGGTCTCATTATAGATCCAAGCACATCCTCAGACGTTTCCATCTCGTTAAAGATAAGATGTTGTCTTTGAATGAGTAGACAGAAAGAACAATATAGCAGATCTATTCATTAAGGCCATACCACAGTAGCTATATGATCGCCATCTTAATTGTATAAGATACAAAGACGATTGGCTTTAGTGCAAGTGGAAGATTGAAAGAAGAGTGCCCTATAAGCCAATCGTAAGTGTATTGCGATGGGACTTTCTTTAAAATTTTCCAACTCATGAAACGACATTTATTATTTGAGGCATTGATTCATCATATTAGCTACATCTTAATATGTCTAAGATTATGATGAACCACAAAGATTAGGATAATGATTTTAGGAGACATGAATGGGTCATGCTAATGAGACTTAAAATTCTAAAATCTTAATCTTAAATATTCCTGATCGTAGGAGCATTGAGTTGGAGATCAATATTCCGGATAGACTGGTACATCCTATGTATGCTCAATGGAGAGGATGGCAGATCTCACTAACCACTTGTGTGAGATACTAATACAAGGATGTGGGTGCTCATTTGAGAAATGAGTCTACTGAATTGACTTGATGAAAGAGAACATCTTATGGAAGCCATATTTGCATGTTAAAGATGGTTCTCCAAGTGGGAGTTGTGCAAGTGATCCTTAAACCTGAGACCACCATAGAATTTTGTGCACATGAATCCATATTTTGGTTCATACCCAGGCATGACATTAAGACATGTATGGAGTGTTCTGGATATGGTGGAGTGTGTATAGAGGTTGTGAGTAGGTCAACATGGAATCAATCACTCCTAATAAGAGGAAATCGCATCCTGTGTATTCTCAATCCTAGATGACTCGAGAAAAGTCTTTTGGCCAAAAGCAGGAAGGAGATTAGAAAAAGTTTTTAATGCTTCTTTATTGGAGTCATTATTAGTTAATTGAGAATCGATATGAATATGTGTTTGAGTTTGACATAATTCCATACTCATGAACATATTCAGGGTGCAAGGATGATCGAAAGATTCAATTGCACGGTAATTTGCCACTGAAGGGTATATTTGGTATTTTTATCAAATTTTATATCTTCTAGGTAGTCATGATACATTGCTAGATGTTAATCTTAACTTGTAGATTTTTTATTGAATTAAAAAGTTTAATTCGATTGCCAATTAGAAAGGACTCTAATTGTTGAGCTCGGGTTAGCTCGATTGGACCTAAATCGATTAGATTGAAATCTAATCAAATTTGGTCACTTATACTCGAACTTACTACCAGCTAGATGTGAAACCCAATGGGTCACATACATATAGAAATTGGTCAAGGATCCTTTTGAAAAAGGTTGATTGGAATTTTGGATTCAATCAGGGTTTTGGTAAGCATGCTAGCACATGTGGAAACCCTTGCTCCTTTGGAGACCAATTTGGTCCCATCCCTTACTAATTAGCTAGCCCAATTTGGTAAATATTTGGGTCAGAATATGTCACCTAGAAGCAGCCCAAATTGGGGCACCACATCCCATGTTAACACCAATTATGAAGAGTCCAAGTTGTGGTGGACTCTTGGTGCAAAACAGGTTCTGCATACAAGTGTTGGCGTGGGTAGAAGAAAAAATATTATTTTTTGTGAGATTAAAATTATGTGTAATAGCTCACATCACCCTCCATTCTTTGATACATATTTTAAAGTATGAGATATATTTTTTCTAAAATTTTTGAGGAAGAGAAAAAATTAGAAAAAGAAGGATGTCTCGCGTGCGAGCACATAAGTGTCGCATCTCTCTATGATTTGGAGAGTCTTTATCCTTATCAAATACTTTCAGATTGGAACAAGTTTTGATGATAACATTTTACATTAAGTAAGATATTTTTGATAATTTTTTTGGAATTTTTTCAGACTTATCTAGATACCAAACGGATGCCATAAGTCGGTCCTGATGCCTGCACATGTGGTGATCAGCACTCGCATGAAGAGGTGCAAGGATAGCATCCTTCCGTGAGAATTTTATCACCATTTTTGATTTTCTAAAATATAGATTGATTCTTTAATCCATGTGGATTTTTTTGAAGATTTTTTCTGATTTGAGAAGGGATATGAAAACATCCCTCCTTTGGTTGCACGCGTGCAGACCAGGGTGCTGATCGATGTATCATGGATAAGAGTCCTTCTGCTTGAAGGAACTCTTATCTCTGATAATCAGATTAGATATGCCTTTTGGATAAGGCATGTCCCTCTCTTTTGGTGTCCCTCTGGTAGCTATAAATAGGCCAGAGTGCTGGGTATCCGAGGAATCGAAGAGGGGTTTCCAATTTCTCTCCTGTTGCTCTCCTTTCTTTCTTACAACCTATCTTAGTTTTAGGAAAAGGCTTTGAGATTCAAGACAAAGCCTTATCTGGTCCTATCAAGGGTTGTAAGGGTCCTAAAGAAGGAGAATCAAAAGTTCAAAGGAGGTTCTAAGAGGGTGAGGTCAGATTCTTGAAGAAACTTGACTGGTACGAGGCTAGTCGAGTTCTAGAGGCTAGAACTCTTGAAGCAAGGTGAAGAAGGAGCACTGTCTTTGGTTCAATTTTCTTGTGGATCATCATTGGAGGGCGGATACTTGGATGCCTTGTGGAAATTGAGATTAGCTCTACAGGTATTCTTCTTATCCTAATTTATATTTGTTATGCTTTGATTATTATAGTCAAGAGTTTCTGGGCATTAGGGCTTCTGGTACATTGGGTATTTTGAATGAAAATTTTAAATACCTAACCCTTCCATTATGCCACTGGAACCCAACAATTTTTTTACTTTACTTCGGAATCATAGTTTTTTTCATCAGAAAGATATATCCATATCTGGATAGATCATCGGTGAAAGTGATGAAGTAGAAAAATCCACCTCTAGCACTTGTGCTTATGGGCCCGTATACATCGATATGTACTAGGCCCAAGAGCTCAGTAAGTCTCTCACCTTTTTCAGTAAAAGGTGATTTGATCATTTTACTAAGAAGACAGGACTCACAGGTTGGAAGTGATTCACAATCACTGACTTCGAGGATTCTCTCTTGAGTCAATCTGTTTATCCTATTCTTGTTTATATGACTTAGCCTATAGTGCCATAAGTAGATATCTGATACACCATCTAATCTAGAGTGCTTGCCAGTAGAATAGACTACGTTAATAGGTTGTGATAACATGTACACACCATTATTTAAATATCCACAAAAAATAGTAACACCATTCATAATGATATTACAAACTTATTTCTTTATTAAAATTTATAATCATTTTTGGCCAGAAAGCCTATAAAAATAATATTTAAAAAAAAATTGGGACAAAAATGACAATCATTAAGAACAATGATATGTGACTCAAATATAAGTTTCAAAATTTCTAACGTTAGAACTGGAACTGGTCTTTCATCTCCAACGTTCAGGAACCTCTCGTCTTGCTCGAATCTCCTACTGACCTGCAACCCTTGCAACGAATTGCAAATATGGTAAGAGCTACCGGTATCCAATACCCAGTCAGTTATATCACAAATAGAGAAATTACAAGGAGTTATCATGTAAATACCTTGTCCAGCAACAGCTTGCTTCTTTCTCTGCCTGTTCGGATCCAGAGAGACAATGTATTGAGGACAGTTCCTCTTCCAGTGCCCCCACTTCTTGCAAAAGAAGCATTCAGCTTGACTCTTATCGAGCTTGATCTTTCTGGTCTGGCCCTGCACTGATGTCCCAGCCTGAACTTGCACCTTCTTCACTTTCTTCTTCTTATTCTTCTTCCTTTTCTTAAAAGGGTCGAGAACTAGAAGATGAACCTCCCACTAAGTTCACCGACTCCTTATGGAGTTGGTGATCCTTCTCAAAGTTCTGAAGTAACCCCAGTAACTCGGATAGTTTACTTCAGGCTTTGTCATTCTATAATAAGTAAGGAATGGGAGATAAGACTTGGGCAGCGAGTTCAGTATTGCATCTTTCCCAAGCTGCTCATGCAAGAAAAAGTCAAGCTTGCTCGAATACTCCATCAGCTCGATCATGTACAATACATGATTAGTGACAGAGGCACCATCCCGCATTTTAGCATTGAAGATGGCACAACTAGTCTTATGCCTCTCCACGTCAACTAGTCTTGTGCCTCTCCACATCATCAGATGTACCAAAGGCATCCTTGAACACTTGAAGCATGTCCTTTGGCTGAGCCGTCTCAAATTTGCGACTGAACTCATTGCTCATGGCGGCCAGCATGATGCAGCGCACCGTGGTCCGGTCACTGAGCCACTTCTAATAAGTGTCTCTAAGTGTTCCACATGCATTGATAGCTGGCTCCTCAGGTGCAGGATCTGTTATCACATATAGGATTCGTTCATGCTCCAGGACTATCTTCAACTTTCGGTACCAACTACCGAAGTTGGGTCCCACCAAATTATCATTGTCCAAAAATGATCGGAGCATTAGGGAAGTGGCCATATCTGCACAAAGAAAAACCATTACCTAATTAGTAATTGATTCATTAAACCTAAAGATTTGGATTTTAATCAAAAGGTTTCTCCTATTATTTTATTCGAATTGGTAGCCTCTACCTCCAATTCGAGGAATTATCCTAATTCTTTAGTGGATACTAGAATCCTCTTAGATTGCACAAAAGCCCAACTTTGGTTGGCCAACCCATATACATCTAAGGGTAGGTTCATAACCAATTATTTCTCTAAATAATTTCTAGTAATTTTAATTTTATCCCAATCCTTAATCAGTAGGCTTTGGCCCCCACTGAAAAGGTCTGGTTAGGTCCTACCATTAACATGATCATACTTGGCCCATCTAGCCAATGAATGATTAAGTCCAACTTTGGTTGGCTAACCTAACCACCATTTAGTAAGATGTAGTCAAGAAATCATATTATGAATGACAATTCCATCAACCGATAAGCACCAGGCCTTTGGGCCTCCAATGATTATCCAACTGATGGACCCATTATCATCCACTTAATCGGAGGCTATGATCTAGTTATCATCATAACTATTTTATTTTAAAGATCTAATAATTTTAGAAGATTTAATTGATTTAGAGGAGGAGGTCAGATGAACCAACTTATCATGATCCTCCCATTGGCTTCACCAAGTCAGCTTAAGGGAGACCATTAAAAAGGCTGGTCTAGGACCACCTAAATCAGTCACACTGATTTACCTAGCTGACATGGGTCAACTCAAATAGTTAAGTGATCCGATCAAAATATAATTTCACCAAGAGGCCAGGTCAGTTCGATCGGTGGGAGGATTTGCCAAAGCTTGCCTTAGACACTGTTGGTGCAAAAATCCGCTTGCGTCGGAGAAGCTGGAGTCGGGGAAGCCGCGGTCGCCGCCGGGACCTGCAAGGGAAGTCTAAACCGGAGGTGGGGTTGCTCCGGCAAGACCCTCCGACGCTCAAGTCAGTTCTCTGCCTCAACAAGAATGGAGTGCTCGAACGGAGAATTTAGCAGAGTTTTGAGATAAGGAAAATGAGCTTAAAGAATAACGTATCTGGATCCCCCTTTTATAGACGGAGGAGGCAACAGAATGATGGCGATGTTTGTAACCGCCTGGTAGTGGGCCGCCCATGGTCAGGGAAATTGATTGCGAAAGATAGTGGGGTAGACCCGTGGCTATCGTCATAGCCCGCCACGTAGGGCCTGTTGCAAGTAGTGGAGCGGCGTCCGTTGCCGCTAGTTGTCAGCGAGTAGTGGGATCGTGCAGCACTTGCCGCAGGGAATGGAGCAGCATCGTGGCCGTTGACACAGCCTGTCAGAGAGTAATGGGTCCGCCGCAGGGGGTGATGGAGCCGCACGGAATCCGCTACAGGAAGTGGAACAGGATCATGGTTGTTATTGTGATCTGCCAAGGGGCGCGGATCTGTTGATCGAGGCTCGGTAGTGGTCGGAGTTTGGCCTTTGTAGGAGTCCGGGAGGGGTCCTCCTTTTGATTGAGGTCGTGGGTGGAGTCCGGCTCCAGCAGCTGATACTGAGGTCGGAGACTGAGGGCGGCGCCCGGCTCCCGTAGGAGTCCGGGCGGAGCTGCCCTACTGTCGATGGCGGAGCCCGGCTCCCGTAGGAGTCCGGGCGAAGTTGTCATGCTGTCGATGGCGGAGCCCGGCTCCCGTAGGAGTCCGGGCGAAGCTGTTCTGCTGTCGATGGTGGAGCCCGGCTCCCGTAGGAGTCCGGGCGAAGCTGTTCTGCTATCGATGACGGAGCCCGGCTCCCGTAGGAGTCCGGGCGAAGCCGTTCTGCTGTCGATGGTGGAGCCCGGCTCCCGTAGGAGTCTGGGCGAAGCCGTTCTGCTGTCGATGGCAGAGCCCGGCTCCCGTAGGAGTCCGGGCGAAGCCGTTCTGCTGTCGATGGCGGAGTCTGGCTCCCGTAGGAGTCCGGGCGAAGCTGTTCTGCTGTCGATGGCGGAGCCCGGCTCCCGTAGGAGTCCGGGCGAAGCTGTTCTGCTGTCGATGGCGGAGCCCGGCTCCCGTAGGAGTCCGGGCGAAGCTGTTCTGGTATCGATGGTGGAGTCCGGCTCCCGTAGGAGTCTGGGCGAAGCTGTTCTGCTGTCGATGGCGGAGCCCGGCTCCCGTAGGAGTCCGGGCGAAGCTGTTCTGCTGTCGATGGCGGAGCCCGACTCTCGTAGGAGTCCGAGCGAAGCTGTTCTGCTGAGGATTTCGGCTGTGGGTATTTTATACCCAACACCAGTCCCCCTACTTTCGAGTTTGAATTTCAAGCGAAGGAAGTATGCACAGAGAGAGATGCGCACAGCCGGAATCGCCCCTTCGAATTCTGCACACTGCCGCCCCTAGATATTTTGACATTTAATGCACGCATGTCAGAGTCTGCTTTTCGGTGAAGGCGATCTGAAGAGTCTTTTCGGAATCCCCATTGAAATGCGATCCCAAGCGTCGTGCTGCGGGAATTTGTGAGCGGTCAACCCTCGATGGCGATGAAGGGGATAAGCGTGACATGTGGCACACATCAGCTGGCCCGGGAATACACGTCGCCATAACTGCGCCAGGATCCGTCGGCTATTTAAACCCCTCAGTCCCTTCGTGGCTTCATCCTGGCGCTTTCTTCTCATCTGAGAGTGTTGCTTCTCTCGCCCCAGTCCTTGTCTCCCTCCCTCGCACCATGTCCTCTACTCGGGAGGCTGTTCTTGAGGGAATTTTCAGGGCTTGGAGGAAGGTGAGGAGGAGAACGGCGGCCGGTGAGAATCTCCGTCGTTCTGAAGGGAGCCCAAGGAAGAATTCCTTCAACAACAGAGGTTTAATAACGGGGGCTGTCGGTGAAGTTCTGCCCGCGAATTTCAGAGCGGCAAGGCGGGGTGATACCGGTCAAGAGGGCAGAGCAGTCGTCATAAGCCATGACGGGATCCTTGACGTCGTTGGGGCTGAGAGACCAGAGGCGGTCGGCGTCGACGGTGGGGCAATAGAACTTGTTGCGGGGGCGGTGGAAGTAACGCATGCCGACCTTGCCGGAGCATCTCGGGTGGCGGCCGTCGTGGTGCATTCGGAGATGAGGCACATCTCTGGTGTCGCAACCGCTCCTGAAATGGCTACGGTTCTTCTTGAAACAGGTCTTCACTACTGCCGCCGTTGCCCTCACCGCCTCCGGAGATCTATCCCACCCCTTTCCCGCTAAGGTTGGGACTTCGGGAACAGAATGAGGTGAGATGGGGCGAGAGCTGTTACACGCACTGGAGAATGCGACTGAGGAGGATAGAGATGGAGAGAGGAGTTCGTAGCTCGGAGCAGCCTCCGGTTTGTCCTGCCCGAACCGTGCTCGCGAGACTTGCGATGACGTGTATCTTCTTTTTCTTCTTCTTTTTTCCTGACCCATCGGGTCTTGTAATGTGTACTTCTGTTAAATGAAAAAGTGATTTTGGTACCTTATTTGCATCTTGTGTTAAATAGTTGTCTGCCGAACTTCTTCATTTTCCTTCCCTTCTCTTTGTCTGTGTTACGTCGTCCCAAGGTCATCGGCGACCTCTTCAGTTCATGTGGGGTCGTCATTCGTCGAGCTCCTTTTCGGCTTTTATGTCGTCCGAAGATACCCACTTGTCAGGTTTGCTTGGATTTTTCTCTGCTGAAGTAGGGGCTAAGTTCGGCTCCCTTGATAGTTCGAACGGAGAAGCCCTCCGGAAGTTAGAGTAGCTCGGTTCTCGTAAGAGTCAGGGCAAAGTTTTTCTACAATCGAAATTATAAGCAAAGTCCGGCTTCCGTAGAAGTCCGGGTGGAGTTGTCCTGTAGCTGATGTTGGCGATGGAGCCCGACTCCCGTAGGAGTCTGGGTGAAGTCTTTTTTGTTGTAGAAACCCGGCTCCCGTGGGATTCCGGATGAAGTCTTCTTTGGCGTAGAAACCCGGCTCCCGTAGGAGTCCGGATGAAGTCTTCTTTGGTGTAGAAACCCGGCTCCCGTAGGAGTCCGGGCCTTCCACTTTGCTCATGTCAGGACGAGGTTCTCCTTCTGTTCCTGACAGGGCTGTGGGGGCACATTAGGGCGTTGCCAGGCCTCTCCCCCCATCCGGTCTAAAAGAACCGGGCCTTCAACTTTGCTCAAGTTAGGGGAGGTTCTCCTCCTGTCCCTAACAGGGCTGTGGGGGCACATTAGGGCATTGCCAGGCCTCTCCCCCCATCCGGTCTAAAAGAACCGGGCATTCGACTTTGCTCAAGTTAGGGCGAGGTTCTCCTCCTGTCCCTAACAGGGCTGTGGGAGCACATTAGGGCGTTGCCAGGCCTCTCCCCCCATCCGGTCTAAAAGAACCGGGCCTTCGACTTTGCTCAAGTTAGGGCGAGGTTCTCTTCCTGTCCTTAACAGGGCTGTGGGGGCACATTAGGGCGTTGCCAGGCCTCTCCCCCCATCCGGTCTAAAAGAACTGGGCCTTCGACTTTGCTCAAGTTAGGGCGAGGTTCTCCTCCTGTCCCTAACAGGGCTGTGGGGGCACATTAGGGCGTTGCAAGGCCTCTCCCCCCATCCGATCTAAAAGAACCGGGCCTTCGACTTTTATAAGGTTGCCCTCTCGTTTTTGATACCGTCTACTTGAATTGTTCCAAGACAAATGGGCACGCATTTTTTGATTAGGACGAAATTACTGGTAGTACATCCGTAAGTTTTCTGAGCTCCAAGGTCGCGGGAGGTCGGCTCCTCCGAGCTCCTTAAGATAATAAGTTCCAGGCCGGACTACTTCTTTGACCTCATAAGGTCCCTCCCAGTTTGGGGCAAGCTTCCCCTGGCCCTGTGGTTGTGAGACAGCAGCTCGTCGGAGCACTAGATCCCCTGCTTTGAATGCCTTGTTCTTGACTCGGGCGTTGTAATATCGGGCAACTTTCTGTCTGTAGGCTGCCATTCGAACCTGAGCAATCTCCCACCTTTCTTCCAGTAGGTCGAGGTTGGCTCTGAGACTTTGCGCGTTTTGGGGTTCGTCGAATGCCACGACTCGTGCCGACGGGAGTTTAAGCTTGATCGGGATGACGGCTTCTGTACCAAAGGCTAAAGCAAAGGGAGTCTCTCTTGTAGGCAACCTCTGAGTGGTCCGATAAGCCCATAGCACATGATAAAGTTCGTCCGCCCAAGTTTCTTTTGCTTTTTCGAGCCTGGTCTTAATCCCCTGCAAAAGGGTTCTGTTTGTTACCTCGGCTTCGCCATTCGCCTGAGGTTGGGCCACTGATGTGAAGTTATGGGAGATGTTTAGATCTTCACAGAATTCAGCAAATCTGGCTCCCGCGAATTGCCGTCCATTATCAGTGATAAGGGTTCTAGGCAAACCGAACCTGCACACGATCGATTTCCAGATGAAATCCTGTACTTTCGCTTCTGTGATTTTGGCTAGTGGCTCGGCCTCGACCCATTTGGTGAAGTAGTCGATTGCTACAAGGAGGAATTTTCTTTGACCAGACGCCATGGGAAAGGGGCCAAGAATATCCATCCCCCATTGCGCAAAAGGCCATGGGGCACTCAAGGGTGTAAGCTCGGTAGCGGGTTGTCTCTGGACGTTGGCGTATCTCTGGCATCGATCACACTTTCTGACATATTCGATTGAATCACGATGCATTGTTGGCCAGTAGTACCCTTGGCGGAGTAGCTTGTGGGATAGAGATCTGGCACCCAAATGGCTTCCGCAAGCTCCCTCGTGTACTTCCCATAAAGCGTAGTCAGCTTCTGAGGGTCGGAGGCATCTCAAGAGAGGCAAGGAGTACGATCTTTTGTATAATTTGCCCTCATAAAGGATGTATCGGGAGGCTTGATTTCGGAGTTTTCGGGCCTCTTTCGCATCCTGGGGGAGAATCCCATCTCTAAGATAGGTTATTAGCGGGTCGACCCAGCTGGGCTCGTGGTCGATCTCCATTACGAGTCGCGGTTCTTCCGTACTCGGATGTTTTAAAACTTCAAAGAGGACGCCTTTTGGCAATTCGGCTGGAGCCGATGTCGCCAGTTTGGAGAGAAGATCGGCTCTGGTGTTCTCCGACCTTGGAATTTGCCTGATGTTGAAATCGCCAAAGGCAGGGGTGAACTCCTTCACCTTCTCAAGATATTTGACCATACTATCCTCCCGCGCTTCAAAGCTCCCGCTGACTTGCCCCACCATAAGTTGGGAATCGCTGTGCACCCGGAGTTGACCTATTCCAAGCTCCTTGGCGATCCTCAACCCTGCGATCAGGGCTTCATATTCCGCTCCATTGTTTGTTGCGGAGAACTCGAACCGCAGAGCATACTCCGCAACGACTCCCTCCGGGCTGGTCAAGATCAGGCCTGCACCCGTGCCTGCCATGTTGGAAGATCCGTCCACATGGAGGGTCCAAAAGTTATCGGAGGAACTGGCTTCTTCGTCGGGGGAGTTCGGTTGAGTCTTCAGGTCGTCAATTTTGCTTTGCTCAGGTTCAGCCTCCTCGGGGATGGTGCATTCTACTATGAAATCTGCCAATATTTGGGCTTTTATTGCCAGTCTAGGTTTGTGGTTGATGTCGAATTCTGTGAGCTCGATTGCCCACTTCGCCATTCTCCCAGAGGTGTCAGCTCGGTGTAAAACCGCCTTGATCGGTTGGTCGGTGAGTAACGTCACCATGTGCCCTTGAAAGTAAGGCCGGAGTCTCCGAGCTACAATCAACAAGGCGTAGGTCAGTTTTTCTAATTTAGTATACCTGATCTCGGCGTCCCTCAACACGCGACTAATGTAGTAGACCGATCGCTGGACTTTCATTTCCTCTTTAACAAGGACAGCTGCAAGGGTTGTGGGAGAGACTGCCAGGTACAAAAATAATTCCTCCTTGGGCTCGGGCTTCGCCAGCAGTGGGGGCGAGCTAAGGTAGCTTTTTAATTCTTCGAATGTCTGTCGGCATTCAGAGGTCCAACAGAAGTTCTTCGACTGCTTGAGGGTCTGAAAGAAGGGCAGACATCGTTCGGCCGACCTCGCAACAAAGCGATTAAGAGCCGCAACTCTTCCCGTGAGGCATTGAACCTCCTTGATCGACCTTGGGGCAGTCATATTTTGGATGGCGCGAATTTTCTCCGGATTGGCCTCGATCCCGCGCCCCGATACCATGAAGCCCAGGAACTTTCCTGAGGTTACCCCAAAGGCGCATTTGGTCGGGTTCAGCTTCATTCTATACTTTCGAAGAGCGCCAAAGGTTTCCTCGAGGTCGGCAACATGATTTTCGGAAGACCTGCTTTTCACGAGCATATCGTCCACATAAACCTCCATGTTTCGGCCGATCTGCTCCTTGAAGATTTTGTTCACCAGTCGTTGATAGGTTGCGCCCGCGTTCTTGAGGCCGAACGGCATAACCCTGTAGCAGTAAAGGCCGCGATTAGTGATAAAAGCTGTCTTTTCTTCATCTTCCGATGCCATTCTAATCTGGTTATAGCCGAAGAACGCGTCCATAAAAGTGAGAAGCTCATGGCCCGAGGTAGCGTCCACCAGTTGGTCGATCCTGGGAAGGGGGTAGCTGTCTTTTGGGCAAGCCTTATTCAGCTTTTTGAAGTCGATACACATCCTCCACTTGCCGTTTGCTTTCTTGACCAAGACAACATTGGAGATCCACTCAGGATAATTGACCTCCTTGATGAATCCGGCCTTGAGAAGTTTATCTACTTCCTCGGCTATTGCCCTCTGCCTCTCCGGGGCATGACTCTGGATTTTTTCTTTTGTCGGCCGATGTTTAGGGTCGACCGCCAGATGATGTTCCATGACCTCTGTGTCAATCCCCGGCATATCCGTCGGGACCCATGCGAAGACGTCCGCATTCCTTCGGAGGAAATCCACGAGACGCGTCCGCACCTCCTCCTCCAGGTTGGATCCAATTAACACCACATGCTCCGCATTCCCATCATTCAAAGGAATTGGTATCAGGTCCTCGATCGGACCACCCCTCTCTTCAGTGAGGTCATCGCGCGCATCCAACCCGTCGACCGGACAGAGGTCCGCTTGATCGCTCCTTTGTAGGGCGATATTGTAGCAGTGCCTGGCCAGCGCTTGGTCTCCCCGGACTTCTCCGATCCCCTTGTCGGTGGGGAACTTCAATTTCAAATGGTAGGTCGAAACAACGGCTCTGAGGGTATTGAGGTCGGGTCGGCCAAGAATTGCATTGTAGGCAGATGGCGCCTTTACCACCAGGAAATTCACCAGGGCTCTGGACTACTTTGGATGTTGACCCGCGGTCACAGTTAGAGCTATCATTCCTTCCATTGGAACGGCGTCACCAGTAAACCCTATCAAGGGGGAGCAAATCGGCCTTAAATGACCGCCAAGAGTGGCCATTCTCGAAAAGGCACTGTAGAATAAGATGTCGGTCGAACTTCCGTTGTCGACGAGAATGCAACGGACGTCATAATTTGCTATGTTCAAGGAAACTATGACTGCGTCGTTATGAGGGAATTGGACTCCCTGGGCATCTTCTTCAGTGAAGGCTATGGGTTCTTCAACTTTTTGCCGTTGAGGGGCGCAGCTGATGTGCTGATTGCCTCCTGTCGGGATTCCCCCGAGATGACATTGACGGAATCCGGCGGGGACTGGTCGCCTAGCCACCCTTTGTCGGCGACCAGAGCCGGAGGTAGTCACACAAAAACCTCGCGAGAGGGCATCGGACGGGGAAAAGAGGATTGGGTGCCGAAAAAGATGGCCGGAAGCGGGTCCGTTGAGCGCTCCTTCAAGAACAAGGGTGCTGCGAAGACACAGGCCCTTCCTCTAGCGCCAATCCTGTTGGTGCAAAAATCCGCTTGCGCCGGAGAAGCTAGAGTCGGGGAAGCCACGGTCGCCATCGGGACCTGCAAGGGAAGTCTAAACCGAAGGTGGGGTTGCTCCGGCATGACCCTCCGATGCTCAAGTCAGTTCTCTGCCTCAACAAGAATGGAGTGCTCGAACGGAGAATTTAGCAGAGTTTTGAGATAAGAAAAATGAGCTTAAAGAATAACGTATCTGGATCCCCATTTTATAGACGGAGGAGGCAACAGATTGATGGTGACGTTTGTAACCGCCTGGTAGTGGGCCGCCCATGGTCAGGGGAATTGATTGCGAAAGATAGTGGGGTAGACCCGTGGCTATCGTCATAGCCCGCCACGTAGGGCCTGTTGCAAGTAGTGGAGCAGCGTCCGTTGCCGCTAGTTGTCAGCGAGTAGTGGGATCGTGCAACACCTGCCGCAGGGAATGGAGCAGCATCGTGGCCGTTGACACAGTCTGTCAGAGAGTAATGGGTCCGCCGCAGGGGGTGATGGAGCCGCACAGAATCCGCTACAGGAAGTGGAACAGGATCATGGTTGTTATTGTGATCTGCCAAGGGGCGCGGATCTGTTGATCGAGGCTCGGCAGTGGTCGGAGTTTGGCCTTTGTAGGAGTCCGGGAGGGGTCCTCTTTTCGGTTGAGGTCGTGGGTGGAGTCCGGCTCCAGCAGCTGATACTGAGGTCGGAGACTGAGGGCGGCGCCCGGCTCCCGTAGGAGTCCGGGCGGAGCCGCCCTGCTGTCGATGGCGGAGCCCGGCTCCCGTAGGAGTCCGGGCGAAGTTGTCATGCTGTCGATGGCGGAGCCCGACTCCCGTAGGAGTCCGGGCGAAGCTGTTCTGCTGTCGATGGCAGAGCCCGACTCCCGTAGGAGTCCGGGCGAAGCTGTTCTGCTGTTGATGACGGAGCCCGGCTCCCGTAGGAGTCCGGGCGAAGCCGTTCTGCTGTCGATGGCGGAGCCCGGCTCCCGTAGGAGTCTGGGCGAAGCCGTTCTGCTGTCGATGGCAGAGCCCGGCTCCCGTAGGAGTCCGGGCGAAGCTGTTCTACTGTCGATGGCGGAGCCTGGCTCCCGTAGGAGTCCGGGCGAAGCTGTTCTGCTGTCGATGGCGGAGCCCGGCTCCCGTAGGAGTCCGGGCGAAGCTGTTTTGCTGTCGATGGCGGAGCCCGGCTCTCGTAGGAGTCTGGGCGAAGCTGTTCTGCTATCGATGGCAGAGCCTGGCTCCCGTAGGAGTCTAGGTGAAGCTGTTCTGCTGTCGATGGCAGAGCCCAGCTCCCGTAGGAGTCTGGGCGAAGCTGTTCTGCTGTCGATGACGGAGCCCGGCTCCCGTAGGAGTCCGGGCGAAGCTGTTCTGCTGTCGATGGCGGAGCCCGGCTCCCGTAGGAGTCCGGGCGAAGCTGTTCTGCTGTCGATGGCGGAGCCTGGCTCCCGTAGGAGTCCGGGCGAAGCTGTTCTGCTGTCGATGGCGGAGCCCGGCTCCCGTAGGAGTCCGGGCGAAGCTGTTCTGCTAAGGATTTCGGCTGTGGGTATTTTATACCCAACAGACACCATCAAAAATGGTCAGGTAAGCGGGCTGCCAATTAAAAATCATCGGTCTGGTTTACCTTAGACACCAACTGGTTTAATTAGTTTCAATTAGATCAACCTAACAGTTCATGCTAGACGGCTTAGCCAAGAATCACGACCATTTGGTTCTCGTTAAAGATAAGGACTTGACCAACTACAACTATTGTAATTGATCTAGAGAATCTTTGACCTAATCTAAGACAACAATTGATTAGCTTTAGTCAATTCTCTAATTAAGTCCGTCTTTAATCTAACCTCAGGTCTAATCCAATTAATGAATCTAATTCCCATTAACCCATTAACCCAATGTGTTATGGTTTGTGTCTTAGGTTCTTCAATTCACAATCCTAGAACCTAATCAAACAACTTAATTCTCAATTAAGTTTTGGGTTGAGGGTTGGGGTTAGACTTTTCAAAAATAATTTTTATATTTGTAAAATATTTTTACAATATAGTTCTACCAATCAAGTTGCATGTTTGATTCATAATCAAAATACAAGTGAAATAAGCATGAAACTACTTTAGATCTAATATAAACAGGTTCATGTAATCGAAACAATTTCAACTTTAAACTATGCAAATTTTTCAGATAAATATATGATGGTTCTTTGCACGAAAATTATTAACAAAGAGATTTTATTTTAGATTTAAATATTTTTTCTATTTAATAAATCATAAATTTAATCTAGATCATATCTAATAAATTTATGATTAAAGATAGATCTACACGAACTAGGACAACTTTTGCACTGTAAGGGGTAAGCCTTACAGCAGGACAACCTACAGTTCGTGATTGATCTAAAAATTTTAATTTTAGATTTAATAATTTGATTATAAATTAGATCTAATCTAAGAAATAATCTAAGTATGTATAAATAATCATGTAATAAATAATCTAGGCTCTGATATCAATTGAAGGAACCAGATCTAGGGTTTCAGGGTTAGATCTTAAAATTTTTTCAAGATCAGGCAGTGGAAGACTAAAATAAATCAAAATTTATCTTATAAAATTAGAGAATCTCTAGATCTAAGATCTTATTACATAATTATTACATGGTATTAAATTAAAAATTAAAATGTAAAGAGCAAGAACTACATATTGATCATATCAACATATTTCTATACTACATCTAATGTATGTAAAATATAATAGATTAGATCTATTACCTTGCAAGTTAGACGTTCTAACTTTGCTGATCCAGACTTGAGGATGATGTTGCAAGTTGCACATACGTTCAGCCTATAGGAGTCATCCACACGAGTCCATAAATCATGATCAGAAATCTTGGTCCAGGAAATCAGCACAGTATGCTAGTACTGTGCTGATCCTTCTTCAATGGTCGATCAGATGCCTCCTTCTTCTTGATTTAGACTCTTCTAAAGATGAGAAGTAGGAGAAAGAGTTTTAAATATGAGACACTCTCAGAAAACTCATAAATGGAGGAAGAGAAGCGGTGAACTCAGCAACCCTAGAAGAAGACCCTCTTCTTCTTCTCTTTGCTCTAACCCAGATACTTAGTTTTGTCTCTATTATATATCTACACCCTAATACTCTTTCTTCCTAATTTTCATATGCCCTAAAGGTCTCTCAATACTTTATAATTCACAAAAATTTTAAGAAAAAATTTATCTTAAATAAAGAGATATGAAGAATCTTTGTCTATGTTAAATACCTAGTCAAGGAAAATCCAAATAGGGCAAGACAAGTGGTGCCCAACTCATAGGCACCCCCTCCTTCTTTTTCTACCATGGACCACCAGAAAAGGGCACACAATATGTGCCATAAAACCCATAAAAATCTCAAAAAGAATCTGAGTAAAATCAGTGCCATAAGGAAAGAGTTTTGGTTTCCTAAAATTTTATCTCATAGAATTTAAAATCCAAACTAATTCCTACTTTGACTTGGTCTACAACCACATTCCATGTTAAGAGAGAAAGAGTGGAAAGCTTTGGGCATGCATGAAGGTAGTGCAAGGTGGAATCCTCATCTTACTAGGATTCAATCTATGACTTGTTCAAATTTGGTTTCTCAAACCAAATCAAACCAAAACTAAATCAACCCAATTAAAATAGGTCTTAACCCAATTAAGAATCTAATTTAATCAGATTAAATTAGATTTAAATCTGATTTAATTTTTTAATCGAATTAGAAATTAGGTTGACCCAAGTCCTAATTGAATTAGGACTAGTTTTTCCTTGCACTTGGCTTATCCAATAAACCAATTGGACTTGATCCAATCAAATCCAAACCAAATCTAATTAAATCATATTCAATTAGACTTAATCTCGGTTTATTGGCTTAATCAAATTAATCCAATTAGCATTCAAATTGTTAATCAATCCTCCTGCAACAATTGCACTAGGTTAAATGTCAATCGTATTGATCATTTAATCCTAGAACGATTCTTAATCGCTGATCAACTATCCGATCGGATTGTGAACTCTAATGTATGTGACCTCATAGGTCTGAACCTAAGCTGATAGCATAGAAATAAATTTTTGTACCAATCAAAGTGATCATTTAGCAATGGTACCCGATGGCCGGATAGATCGAATGTGTAGAACAACATCCTTAGAACCCATGTGGATATAGTTTTCATATAATTCATCCTCTTGACCAAAATGCTCATAGGATACCTCAGAGTTCAACTATCAACTCTGATTAGGTTGTCTACATTATATTTCAAAATATCAAATCCATCTGATGGATTACCTTGGCCAAGGTTTTGCTAAATTGAAATACAGTGACTCATTCTTCTCCAACTCTTGGAGTGGTCAATCCCATCTTGATCACACTCTGACTTCGCAAGTACTTGACTATGCCCAGAAGCCTTCCGTCACTGAATTAGAAATTCAGTTAGTCCAGTACCAAAGCACAGTGAGTTGATTATAAGTCACTGAGGTGATCTCAGGTCTAAGGGACACTTATACCTATATCCCATCAGAGACATTCTCGACAGCAGAATGCTCTAGAGTTGGTCACGTTCTATGATGATATATCCTTATATCTCACCTGTATGCCATACCAGTGTCTCCACACTCTTTGGTTAAGAGGACAACCAACCCATATGGCCTACAGCGATCAATGCTCGATAGAAGCTGTCGTCCTTATTAACAGCCCATCATTTGGTCATGAACAGTTTTAAGGACTAATCGATAAATTCTCACTTTATCGAACCTAAATAGTCCTAAGAACTTTATTACAATAACGGAGTTTATTAGAATATGAAAACTTACGATAAAAATATCAAAAATATATTTTATTTATTAATAAATTAATTACAATACAAGATTGCTCAACCATCAACAGATTGACGATTGACTTTTGAGACATATTTTCCAACAGTCTATGGTAAGAGGTTACAAAGGCTAAGCCTAAGTGGACTCGTGATTATTTAATTAGTTCCGTTAGCTTAGCTGACCAATCTAATTGGTGTCTAAGGCAAGCAACAAGGGGACCCCCATGATCCCACCTCTTATCTGGCTAGTTGAAGGAAGTGAGAACAAATCCAACTTGCATCTAGACAGCCACTCTATATCGCACTGTTAGGTCTAAGAAATTTGTAGGTGTCTAGGTTTAATTGCTTGCTAACTTGATTGCAATTAATACTTAACCATAACTAATTCTTGTCATCTATCGTCTTTAGGTCTAGGACTTTCTTAAGGTTATCACCTTTAGAACCTCTTTCTTTTTTTCTCTTCTCTTTCCTTTCTCCTTCTTAAAAAAAAAATCTGAACCACACATATTAGGATTTGCACTGGTACATGCATGATAGAATTTTTTTTCTGACCTAGTTGAACCCAATTCTAAAATTGAACGGCTGATCCATGTTAAACCTGATAATCAAATGACTAGAAATCCTGGAGAACCACTTAGGCAGATAAAGGAATATTTTATTCTTTCGACCTATAACCCATCAATGTTCCCATCATTCTATGGGATCAAACATTCAGACTCTAGTTCTAAGATCGATTTGAACTTGATAGCTCAAAAATTAGATAAAGTCGACCTTCTTATAGATAAATTTCTAGCTCTATGTCAACAATCTCCTACGCAATACACACCACCTCTCAATTATCAGGAGATCTGTTCTATCTGTGCTAGTCTAGCCCATCATGTGAGTGAATGTCCTATGACTACACAATTTTCATCTTTCATTCAAGAACAAGTTCAAGCTACTCAAGGTTACTCCAAATCCGTCAATGATCCATTCTTAAACACATATAACCAAGACTGAAGGAATCATCCTAATTTTTCTTGGAGTACTCAACAGACTCAAGCTTAAACCCAAATTTCTCCTATACAAAACTTTCAAAATAGAGCCCAATACTAAAATTATGCCTATAATAGAGGTCAGTCTAGTCAGCCTACTCAGCCATCCTATTACAATCAGCAAAACTTTCAAAATAGACCCCAATACTAAAATTATGCCTATAATAGAAGTCAGTCTAGTTAGCCTACTCAGCTATCCTATTACAATCAGCCTTCATACCCACCTCCTCAACAGATCCCTCTAGTCGATGATAGGTTTAGCCAACTTTAATAATTAATTATGATCCAACAATAATCTATCGCTAGGTTAGAAGCACAAATAGAATAGTTAGCTGAGTCTACTATTAGGAGAGAATCAGGTCAATTGCCAAGCCAATTGATACCAAATCTCAAGAACAATCCATCCACCCACCAACCACCTAGATCTAGTCATCAATTCAATGTCCCCCTTAAGAATCCACAATTTGAGAATGCCAACACAATTACTAAACTTAAAAGTGGTAGCATTCTTAAAAAACCCATACCAAGACCAGGTGAGTAAGGTTAGTATTGATGCTAGCCAAAATATAGACTTAAAAGAAGAGATTAGTACTGAGACTAACCACATAGAAGAACCTAAGTCCAAAACTGGTACTGATGCTGGTTCTAATCTGAGTGAAAAAGATAAAGAAAAGAAGAGAGTTGATAAGTTATCCGAGACATATAAACCTAGAGTCTTATTTTCTTTAGCACTAGAAGCTGATTTTTTTTTTCTAGAATCATTACCTCCTCCAGAACTAAAGTTGCCCTTGATCACATCTGAGTACGTATGTTTAGAATCAAGTGACACCCTTCCAGTACCCATTGTATCTGTTGAGATTTGATGCCTTAAGATTCGATCTACACTGAGCCTACAGTAAGGTCTAGGATGATAAACGGAGTCCAACGAGCTTAAGAACAACCCAACAGAGTCTAGATGGCAAAGATACGCATAAAAGAAGATTGAAGAAGGTGGCACAGTGCACGAGGCGATGATGGGCCAGTGGAGGCTGGTGGTGGTGTGGTCCGACCCGACAAAAATGTGTGCGCACAGCCCAGCATGTGGGTGGGCCCAGCATGGGTGTGCGTGCGGGCCGGCCCAACATGCACAAGCACCTAGGCCCAGTGCCCCTGCACGGTCCACCATGGACCATGGGGTGCTGGGTGGTCCATGGGTCTGCATGGATCGAACACGCAGTCCACGCATGATCTACAGTGTTTTTTACACAATCTGATGGCTCTGGAGTGAGCCATTCATGATCGGATGGCTGAGGGTGATTTTGGATTTGATCAGATGATCGGTGGCCCTGATGTGCATGATCGGATGGCTCTAGTGTGAGTTGGTCACAATCGGACAGCCATGAATGGTTCTAGGGTTGACTGGGACTCTATATTCTTATTGAAATAGTATTTTTGATATTTTGGAGCCTATATAGCTCCAATTGATGAACCATTTTTTGCGTTAGGAAGCTGGTGACATCCTAGAGGTGCAAAAAGACTTCAAGATAGATTTTAGAGAGCTTTTATAAGAATTTTGGAGTTTTTTTGTTGAGACTCCTATACAAGGGTTGAGTGGTGAGTTTCTGTTGTATTGATTTTATTTTATTCTCTGATAGTAAAGCTTACACGCCTCATGGAGGTAGGCTTAAGGTCGATCCATGTATGTTTCTTGTTTTATTTCTTCTTTCTTCTTGTTGCACCATGTGGTACCAGATCCTGCACAACAATTGATATTAGAGCAAGGCGGTGCCAATGCGTAGGTTGTAGCGGTGGTGGTCGAGATAGAAGATAGACAAGACAAGCACAATCAAGGTGGAGATCAACAGAATTGATGAAAAGAATAAGTTTTTCTTATGGCAGGCAAGGGTGAAGGATGTGCTCATCCAGCAAGGGTTGGTAGATGCTCTCTTATGTGAGGAAAAGTCGACTATCATGGAGGTACATGATTGGTGGTGGCTCCAGATGTAGGCAGTGAGTATGATCCATTTGTACCTAACGGATGAGGTGGTGATCCATGTACTGGGTGAGACTTCTCCGATGATGTTGTGATCGAAGCTCGAGGAGTTATATATGATGAAGTCTCTCACCAACATCCTCTTCCTCCGGAGGCAATTCTATCAGCTGTGGATGACTGAGGGATAGAGTGTGCAGGAGCATCTCAGCCACTTTCAGAAGATCCTCACCGACCTCCTCAGTGTTGGTGAGAAAGTTGAGGAGAAGACTAGGATGCTAGTCTTGCTAGTATCACTTCCTCCTTCGTATGAGTCTTTGATAACTACTCTTCTAGTGGAGAAGAGCACCATCAAAATGGATGAGGTCACCATGACGATTCTTCAGAACGAGATTCTCAGGAGGGAGAACCTAGCTTTGAGCTCAGGTGGTAGCTTAGTTTTGATGGTTTTTGGAGGAGTAGAAGGTGGTAGACAGAGCGACAGGAGATCGTGACAAGGGTGGTCCAAGTTCAGAATGAGAGACTTGAGCAAGATCAGATGTTATCGATGTGATGAGTTAGAGTATCTAGCCAGAGATTGCCCTCAACTCAGGGATCGGATGAGGACTACTGCAGTGACAGCCAGTAGCAAGTTAGATGATAATGTCCTAGAGATATCTGATGAGGTATCTACTTCTTTCTAGTAGTAGATTTTAGATTCTGTATGCATCGATCATGTATGTTACAGAGAGGAGCAGTTTGACTCTCTGGAGAGCAATGAGGGCACTGTTTATCTATCGGATGGATTGAGTTATGCGATCAGAGGTATTGGGATGATTAACTGGAGGATACATGATGGTGTAGCAAGGAGATTGGGAGAGATCTGATACATATTTGATTTTAGGCAGAATCTTATCTCACTGAGTAGACTGAATTTGAGAGACTACAGGATGGTAGCTGGTGGATTCCTACAGGATGGTAGCTGATGGAGGAATTCTGAAGGTGTAATGCGGTGATAGGATTATTCTGAAGGAAAAGAAGAGGATGAGAGGACATTACTACCTGACGAGGAGCCCAGTGCGTGGTAGAGCTTCAAGAGCCAGAAGAAGCCCAGTACGAGGTGGACCTCCAGGTGGAGGTGGATCAGACACTAGACATGAGACTCGAAAGGACGAGAGACGATGTCGCAGAGTGAAGTTTCTATTGCCATAGGAGATTTCCTCGAGCAGATCTTTTGTCAGAGTGGACACAGCCCATGATGAAGGTGGGATCAAGCAGCCTGGCTTGACTCCCACATTTGCCCATCCATGAGACAGCAGGCATGCACTAGGGTGTGGGGGTAAGATGGATCACAGGCTCTCAAAGATAGATAAAAGTCGAATATTGAGTCGAGATAGAGATTGTTGAGATTTGATATCTCAAGATTCGATCTACACTGAGCCCACAACAAGAACAGTCCAACGAGTCTAAGAACAGTCCAAACGAGTCTAAGAATAGTCCAAACAGAGTCCAGACGGTGAAGATACATGCGAAAGAAGATCGGAGAAGATGGCATGGTGCATGAGGCGATGGCACAGTTGGGCCCGATGGAGACATGCATGCAGGCATGCATGGTCCAACTCACGGGTGGGCCCAGTGCGAGTATGCGCATGGGCCGACCCAACACACCTGGGCACCTAGGCCCAATGCCCCTGCACGGTTCACCATGGACCGTGGGGTGTTGGGCAGTCTATAGGGCCGCGTGGACTGAACACGCGGTCAACATATGGTCTACGGTGTTTTTTACTTGATCTGACGGCTCTGGAGCAAGCCATTCATGATCAGATAGTTGAGGATGATTTTAGATTTGATCAGATGATCGATAACCCTGATGTGCATGATCGGACAGCTCTGGTGCCAGCCGATCACGATCGGACAGCCACAGATGGTTCTAGGAATGATTAAGATCCTGTATTCCTACTGAAATAATATTTTTGAAATTTTGGAGCTTATATAGCTGATAAGTGATATATTTTTATATTTATTATAGATATTTTTGATAATTTATGATGCTAACATCTTCTTAAAAATCTTAATTTCATGAATTTACTGAATTTTTTTAAAAAATAAATAATTTTGAAAAAAAATATGAAATTATATATATTTATAAAAAATAGATATTAATTTAATTAAGTAATTTAAGCACCAAAATGAAGAAAAATTTTTGAAGAATTTAATGCATATTTTTTTCCAATTTTTTAGATAAAAATCAGAGCAAAAATAGAGCTAAAATATCCTAAAAAAATAAAAAAAATAGCCTTCGGTGTATGATGGACCGACCGCTCGGTCCACAAAGCCAGGACGCGGTCCATAGAAAACTTCACGCAGTCCACAGACGTGGTTCACAGTGAGAGAAAGATCTTGGGCACGATCCAACGGCTGAGAGTTAATCCGACTTAGATCCAACGACAGCTATTCATTATCGATTTATAAGAGGACTCTTTTGCGTGATCCGACGGCCCAGAAACAATCCATCACGTGATCCAACGACTGTTATCACTCCTGACTTTGAATAGAACTCTTTTGTGCGATTCAACGGCCCAGAACCAATCCCAGGCATGATCAGACGGCTGTGGTTCGATCCGACTTTGATAAGGATTAAAACAGCTGATTTTTTATCAGATTTGAGCTGTCCAAGCTCCATCCGACGGCTAGGAATATTCCTAAGAAGATTAATATGATTTCTAAGAATTTTAGGATTCTTTTTTCTACTAAAAAATTATAAAAAATTTATCTTTAAATAGGAGGTCCGAGAATAAGCTTTGTGAGTAAAAAAATTGAATAGAAAGTATAAAAAAATAAAAAAAAAATTAAATAGCTTTAGAGACCCAAGAAAAAAAAAGAGAGAAGTCGGTTCACTCTACGGAGTACGATGAAAGATGGAGAGATCATCAACCATCTTTCTGACGAGGCTTGACTGATTAACTACAGATCCTTGTTACAGTTTTATTTTTATTTTATTTTATTATTTTTTTTAAATTTTTGTACTTGAATTTCAATTTTAATTAATACAAAATTTATTTTTCTGTATTTTAAATTTTTATCTTTTATTTTTTGCATGTAGATGTTAGGATCTAATTAGTAGATCTTAGTATGAATTTATTTTTATACCTTTTAAATTTTTGTTATTTATTTTTATTGTAAGTAGATGCTAGGATCTAGTTAGTAGATCTTAGTATTCGATTTATTTTTCGTACTTTTAATTTTTGTTTCTGACTTAAATTACTTTCTTCAAAATTTTATTTTTTTATAAAATCAAAGATTTCAAATCAAAATTTTATCTTCTCTGTAGATTCGATCCGACTCACTACTTTCTACATGTTTTTAATTTTTATTGAAGTCAAAATTTGATTGATAATCATGGTGTCCTAACGACAGCATCGCGACCCTATCAAATTTTTGGCATCGTTGTCGAGGAAGGCATCAATTTTAATGTTTGATTTCTTTGGTTTTTTTGTGACTATTGCTTACTAACTTTTTTTTATCTTTTTATAAAAAAAAATTCAAAAATTTTAAAAAAAAGGGGAGATAGAAAGCTTCCAAGTTGGTGAGATCAATCATAACCCTAGCCTTAACTACTTTTTTTAGTATTAATTACTATTTTTTTTAATTAACCAAAAATTCATCCACATAAACCTAATAAAAATTGCATGACAAGAGTAGAAACTTAATTTGTAGGAGCATTCATCATTGTAGATTTATTTTTGGTGATCGTTGGAGACAAGATAAGCTTTTAAATTTTATTAGTTTTATGCATCTAATTTAGTTGCATAGAACCCCTTATTTGAAATTGGTTGTGCATATTCATCTCAAATCAATTTAAAGATAACATCCATAATAAAATAAGGTGGAGATTTCATCACCCTCTCTTGGCCCAAAAACAACCAACCAGCATCCCACATTAACCCTAGCCTAACTAAAATCTAGTAGACATTGGCCCCTAGTATTAATCGATTTAGTTCTGAGTATTGTGGTCAAGTCAAGTGCAAAGTAAATCCGGACTCACTCCTGAAACTGATGTCTAAGGCTAGAGGTTACAAAGGCTCTGTCTAAGTAGACTCGTAGTTATTTAATTGGTTCTGTTAGCTTATCTGACCAATTCAATTGGTGTCTAAGGCAAGCAATGGGGGGACCCCCACGATCCCACCTCTTACCTGGCTAGTTAAAGGATGTGAGAACAAACCTAATTTGTATTTAAGCTAAGCTACTCTACATCGAACTATTAGGTCTAAGAAACCCATAGGTGTCTAGGTTTAATTGTTTGCTAACTTGATTGTAATTAATACTAAACCATAACTTATTCTTCCCACCTTACATATCTAGGTCTAGGGCTCTTGTTTCTTTCTTCTCTCTTTTCTTTCTTAAAAAAAAATGAAATAAAAATAAAACTTGAATCATACATTAGGGTTTGCACTGGTATATGCAAGGTAAAAGATCTCTTTATCCTGACCTAGTTGAACCCAATCCTGAGATTGAATGGTTGATTCATATTAAACCTGAAAATCAGATGGCTAGAGATCCTAGAGAACCACCTAGGCAGATGAAGAAATATTTTATTCCTTCCACCTATAACCCATCGACTTGTATCCACTTATCTGATATCCCTGCAAGCCACTATGAGATCAAATCGACCACAATCCAGATGCTTCTATCTTTTTATGGGAATACTAATGAAGATCCTTACAAGCATCTGGATGAGTTCTTAAAAATTTATTCCACGATGAAAATTCAAAATTTTATTGATGATGCACTTAGATTGATCTTATTCTCCTTCTCACTTAAAGACAAAGCCAAGTACTGGCTTGGCACAATAGGGAGACCAATCCAAACTTGGGTTGAAATGCAGCACGAGTTTCTTAAGAAATTCTATCCCATAGGTCGAGCCAACACCATGAGGTGAGCCATCACTGGATTTGCTCAGCTTCCAGGAGAACAAATTCATGAATCATGGGAGAGACTTAAGGAACTTCTTAGAAAATGTCCACACCATGGTCTATCTAAGTGGCAAATTTTTCAAGCTTTTTATGAGGATTTAGGTGACCAATATAGACAGATGGTAAATGCATCTTGTGGGGGTGCATTCATGAGTAAAAGTGAGGATGAAGCCTACACTTTATTTGAAACTTTGAGTAAAAATTCAATCAATCATGCTTCATTATCCTCCTATGAAAGATCAATCCCTCACCAAAAGCGGATAAAAATTTTTGAGATCAAGCAAACAGACTTTAGTCCTAAGGCTGATCTAAATCTAATAGCCCAAAGATTAGATAAAGTCGACCTTCTTGTCCAGAAATTTGATCAGTTCCTAGCATTAGGTTAACAATCTCCTGTACAATACACACCACTACCTAATTATCAGGAGATTTATTCTTTCTATGCTAGTCCGGCCCATCATGTGAGTGAATGTCCCACTGCTGCACAATTTTCACCTTTCATTCAAGAACAAGTTCAAGTTGCTTAAGGTTACTCTAGTCCTATTAATGATTCATTCTTAAACACATAACCAAGGCTGGAGGAACTATCTTAATTTTTTTTGAAGATCCCAACAGACTCAGGCTTAGACCCAAATTTTTTCTTTACAAAACTTTCAGAGTAGGCCTCTGTACTAAAATTATGCCTACAATAGAGGTCAGCCCAGTCAATCTATCCAACCACCATATCAAAATCAGCCACCATACCCACCTCCTCATCAGACTAATCTAGCTGATGATAGATTAAACCAACTACAACAAATGATTAAGACCCAACAATAATCTATCTCTAGGCTAGAAGCACAAATAGGATAATTAGCTGAGTCTACCATGAGGAGAGAATCAGGTCAACTCCCAAGCCAACTAGTACCAAATCCTAGGAAGAACCCATCCACTCATCAACCACCTGGACCTAGTCATCAATTCAATATCCCACTTAAGAATCCTCAATTTAAAATTGATATAGTAATCTCTGAGCTTACAAGAGATAAAATTCTTAAGGACTCATACCAAGATCAGGTGAGTGAGGCTAGTACTGATGCTAGCCGAAATATAAATTTGAAAGAATATGTTAGTATTGAGACTAATCCGATAGAAGAACCTGAGATCAAAATTGATACTGAGAAGATAGCAGATGAGTTACCTGAGATATATTCATCAAAAGTTTCATTTGTTTCAGCTTTAGAAATCGGTTCTTCTTCTTTAGAATCACCATCCCCTCCAAAATTGAAATTGCCTTTGATCACATCTGAATATGTATGCTTAAAATTAAGTGACACCCTTCCAATATCCATTGCGTCAAACTCAACTCCTAACCTAAAAATTCAATTCATGAGCATTTTAGAAGAACAAATAGAAAAAATTCTCGATAAACAAGGGTCTGTAAATGGGTTTGTGAACTATCTTTCTAAAATTAAGAATGGAGATGTGAACTACTTTCTAAAGATTGATAATAAAATATTAAAATTTATTATAGACCATCTTCCTGAGATTGATAATTTAAAATCATTAGAATTTGTCAATCCAATATTCGACACGGGATAGATGAGAGAATCAACATGGTCTAGCTGAAGACAGTAAACTTAGCGCTTCCTAAGAGGTAATCCAGTTTTTAACTTTTAGTTTTGTGCTTTTTGCTATCTTTTATATTTTTTTTAGGATAATCGAGTCTTGCTTTGTATCTTTTGTAGGGATCTGAAAATAATTTTGACTAAGTTGGGGGGAGAATTAGTTTTGAAAAGACTTATGGATCAGGTGATATCTCTCCTTTTCTTTCTCTTTATATGCACCGTTCAGTTTTTCTACTCCATTGAGGATAATGTTGAGTTGGGGGGGGAGAATAATTTTTTTTTTTAAGTCCTCAACTAAGTTAGTATTTAGTATTTAAGCATCTGATTATACTTAAGAATCAAGTTAAACTAAGTATTTTTTTAAAAAAATTGATGTACAGATCAGAGAGTTTATGAGATATTGAGAAATTAAGTATTAAGAAAACTTAATAAAGAGTTAAGTTTAGAACTTAAATAGTTTTCTTTGAGTATTTCTAAATTTTTCTATCAGCATCAAAGAAGAGTTTACTTCTTATGGGCTTGTGTAAAGTAACTATACGTTTCTTCATATATTCAAAAAAAAAAAAATTTCAAGTACTTCATGCTGAGTAACCGGGCCTCTTTGCCTAAGCAAGTATTGAGTTTCACATCAAAAGGTATGAAGGACAAAGAAGCTTTGTTGTAAAACTAGTTTTAACTCGTAGCCTGTTTGATTCGAGCAAGTAGATTTGAGGGGTATTTTATACCTAGTGCCCTAAAGCCATCTGATTTGGGAGTCTTTGACTGAAAACTCATTACATAGGTCAAACAGAAAGTTTAAGGGGTTAAGACACTCAATAGTAGTACAACATTTAAAAAAAAAAAAATCAATCAAAAAATGAAGGATGAAAGTAACAATATACTTGTCCATATGAAGGTGAATGATTTGAAGATAAAGGTAGGGATAATTTGAAAAAATTCAAAAAAAATTTAGTATTCTTAGTTTAACTCTTATATTGACTAGTATTAATATCCCAATGACATACCTCATTCACACTCTACTAAATATCAATGGTCCTTTTGAAAATTATTTGGTGAAATTCAAAACTTTAAGTTAAACGGTACTTAATTCTAAATTCTTTCTTTACTCGAGGATGAGCAAAGTTCAAATTGAGGAGTGTAATAAGTGATATATTTTTATATTTATTGGAGGTATTTTTGGTAATTTATGGTGCTAGCATCTTCTTAAAAACTCTAATTTCATGAATTTATTGAATTTTTTTAAAAAATAAGTGATTTAAAAAAAATTATGAAATTAGATATATTTATAAAAAATAGATATTAATTTAATTAAGTAATTTAAGCATCAAAATGAAAAAAAAAAATTTGAAAAATTTAATGCATATTTTTTTTTAATTTTTCATGTGAAAATCAGAGCAAAAATAGAGCTAAAATATCCTAAAAAATAAAGAAAATAGCCTTCGGTGTATGGTGGACCAGCCACTCGGTCCACAGAGCTAGGGCGCAGTCCACAGAAAACTTCATGCAGTCTATAGGCGTGGTTCACAACGAAAGAAAGATCCTGGGTGCGATCCAATGGATGAGATTCAATCCAACTTAGATCCAATGGTAGCTGTTCATTGTCGGTTTATAAGAGGACTCTTTTGCGCGATCCGATGGTCTAGAAGCAATCCATCACGCGATTCAATAGCTATTATCACTCCTAACTTTGAATAGAACTCTTTTGCATGATCCGACGGCCCAGAACCAATCTTAGGCACGATTAGATAGCTATGGTTCGATCCGACTTTGATAAGGATTAAAACTGCTGATTTTTTATCAGATCTGAGCTGTCCAAGCTCCATCCGATGGCTAAAAGTATTTCTAAAGAGATTAATATGATTTCTAAAAATTTTAGGACTCTTTTTCTTATTAAAAAATTATAAAAAAATTATCTATAAATAAGGACTCCGAGAATAACCTTTGTGAGTAGAAAAATTGAGTAGAAAGTATAGAAAAAAATAAAAAAAAATTAAATAACTTTAGGGACCCAAAAAAAAGAAGGAGAGAAGTCGATTCGCTCTACAGAATACGACGGAAGACAAAGAGGTCATCAACCATCTTTCCGACGAAGCTTGACTGATCAACTTCAGATCTTTGTTACAATTTTATTTTTATTTTATTTTATTATTCTTTTTAAATTTTTTATACTTGAATTTCAATTTTAATTAATGTAAAATTTATTTTTCTGTACTTTAAATTCCTGTCTTTTATTTTTTACACGTAGATGCTAGGATCTAATTAGTAGATCTTAGTATTAATTTATTTTTATATTTTTTAAATTTTTATTATTTATTTTTATTGCAAGTAGATGCTAGGATCTAGTTAGTAGATCTTAGCATCCGATTTATTTTTTATACTTTTAATTTTTATTTTCTGACTTAAATTACTTTCTCTAAAATTTTATTTTTTTTATAAAATTAAAGATTTCAAATTAAAATCCTGTCTTCTCTATGGATTCGATCCAACTCACTACTTTCTACATGTTTTTAAATTTTATTGAAGTCAAAATTTGATTGATAATCATGGTGTCCTAACGACAGCATCGCGACCCTATCAATAGCTCCGATTGATGAGCTATTTATTATGTTGGAAAGTTGATGACATTTTAGAGGTGCAAGAAGGCTTCAAGAGAAGTTTCAGAGAACTTTTATAAGGGTTTTGAGATTTTTTTGTTGAGAAACTCTTGTACAAGGATTGCATGGTAAGTTTCTTTTATATTTATTTTATTTTATTCTCTCATAGTGAAGCTTGCACGCTTTATGAAGGTAGGCTTGAGATCGATTTATGTATTTGTATTATATTTTTATTTTATTTTATTTTTTCTTACTACATCGTGTGGTATCGGATCTTGCACAATAGTATCGAACTTAACTCCTAACCCAAAAACTCAATTCATGAGTATTTTAAAGAACAAATAGGAAAATTTCTCAACAAACAAGGGTCTGTGAATGAGTTTGTAAATTATCTTTTTAATATTGAAAAGATGAAACTGACTAAGAACGGGATTGTAAAATACCTTCTGAAGATTGGTAAAAAAATGTTAAAGTTTATTATAGTCCATCTTCCTGAGATTGAAAATCCAAAATTATTGAAATTTTTTAATTTAATATTTGACACGGGATAGGTGAAAGAATCTGCATTGGTCCGGCTGAAGATGATAAACTTAACACTTTCTGAGAGGCAACCCAGCTTTTGCTTTTTGATATCTTTTGTATTTTGTTTAAGTTAATCGAGTCTTGCTTAGTATCTTTTGTAAGAATTTAATGATAATATTGGCCAAGTGGGGGGAGAATCAATTTTGAAAAGGCTTCTAGGTCAGATAACATCTCTTTTTTTCTTTCTCTTTATATGCACTCTTTATTTTTCTTACTCCATTGAGGACAATGTCAATTAAACTGAAAAGTATAATAATAATAATAATAATAATAATAATAATAATAATAATAATAATAATAAAATATTTTAAGTCCTTGAATAAGTTAGTATTTAGCATTTAAGCACCTGATTATACTTAAGAATCGAGTTAAATTAAGTATTTTTAAAAGAAAATTAATATACAGATCAGAGAGTTTATGAGATATCGAGGGATCAAGTATTAAAAAAATCCAATAAAGAGTTAAGTTTAGAACTTCAACAATTTTTCTTGGGTATTTCTAAATTTTTCTATCAATATTAAAGAAAAGTTTACTTCCTATAGGCTTGTGTAGGGTAACTATATGTTACTTAAAAAAAATTTTTCAAGTACTTCATGCTAAGTAACCAGGTCTCTTTGCCTAAACAAGCATTGAATTTCATGTCAAAAGGTACGAAGGATAAAAAAACTCTAGTTAAAGCTAGTTTTAACTCATAGTCTGTTTGATTCGAGCAAGTAAGTCTGAATAATATTCTATACCTAATGCCCTAAAATCATCTGGTTTGTGAGTCATTGGCTAAAAACTCGCTATATGGGTCAAACAGAAAGTTTAAGGGGTTAAGACACTCAATAGCGATACAATGTTAAAGAAATATTTAAAAAAATAAATAAATGAAGGACCGAAGTAACAATATACTTACTCATATAAAGGTTAACGATTTGGAGTAAAGATAGGGGTAATTTAAAAAAAATTAAAAAAAATTTATTATTCTTGACTTAACTCTCACATTGATTAATATTAATATCCTAAGGACATACCTCACTCACGCTCTACTAAACATTAATAGCTTTTTTAAAAATTATCTGGTGAAATTTGAAACTTTAAGTTAAAAGGTATTTAACTCTAAATCTTTTTTTTACTCGAGAACGAGCAAAGTTCAAATTGGGGGTATGATCAGAGCATCAAATGTAATATAAAAAATATTAAAATTCTTGATATTTAAACTATATTATTTTATATTTAATATTTTTTATATTTTTTTTAAAAAAAATTAATTATAAAAAATTAATCATAAATCAATAAATAATGATCTTTCAATATGTACATATAAAATTTATATTTAAATTTAAATCTTTCATATGTATGATGCATAATAATTTTGGTGCCTGATACAAATTTAATGGATAAAAAAAAGAGAGAAAAAAAAAGCTTGCGGCTTGAAGCTGCGGCTCAGTAAGTGGAAACACGGAATTAAATGGGTAGATCCATAACAGAGAGGTTGTTGACTTGTCGTGAATAGGAGAATTTTGTGGGACCCATATGATTAAAAATAGAGAAAAGGTTTGCTGGAGCTTCACGTGGAGCCATGGGAGTTTGAAGCAAAGTGGACGCTTGCATGTCACGCGGCACGGCTTGCGTGATCACTTCCACACATTTCACAGAGGCCTGGGCGAGTGGGTTTGCAAGTGGGTTTGGCACGGTACTGGTTGATGCAAAGAAGTGGGTTCAAGCGGTGTAGGACTTATGGGGCGATGCAGAGAGGCCAGCAAATGCAGATTTCACACAGAAAAGAGAGATGGGTTTTCGCCTGATACGTAGACCTGTAGTGCGATGCAATGCGAAACAGGGAGTGGCTTCACGTGGCCTATTGTACGATCATAAAAGCAAAAGAATTTGAGAAGGAAAAGAACATCGAAATCAATGAAACTCAACCTCTCAGACCCCACGTGACGTCCTGTAGTCCCACATCAACAGATCAAAAGGATTTTTCACCTCCTAAAACCTATAAAAAGGACCTCAGATTATAAAAAAAAATAGCATCCAAATAAAAAATATATATAGAGAAAAAGAGTAGTGAACATAGCTTTGAGTTACGAAGAAGATTTCTAAAAAAGAAGTGCTTAGAACCTGAGTTTTATTCCTATGTCATCTCCGTATCTACACCATCTCGAAGATCAGATCTAAAAAAGAAGAAGAAGAGAAGCCAGTTTGCTCTATGAAGTACGAAAGAAGATGGAGAGGTCATCAACCATCTTCCCGATAAGATTGTATCAATCAACTTCGGAGTCTTTATTATTATTTTATTTTATTTTTTTTTTAATTTTTTATACTTAAATTTTATTTTTAATGCAAAAATTTATTTTTTTATACTTTAAATTTTTATTATTTATTTTTATTGCAAGTAGATGCTAAAATCTAGTTAGTAGATCTTAGTACCAATTAATTTATATACTCTTTAAATTTCTATCTTTTATTTTTATTACAAGTAGATGCTAAGATCTAGTTAGTAGATCTTAGTATCAATTAATTTTTATACTCTTTAAATTTTTATTTTTTATTTTTATTGTAAGTAGAAGTTAGGATCTAAATAGTAGATCTTAGTATCTAATTTATTTTTTATACTTTTAATTTTTATTTTTTGACTTAAATTATTTTTTTCAAAATTTTATTTTTTTATAAAATCAAAAATTTCAAATGAAAATACTATCTTTTCTATATATTCGATCTGACTCACTACTTTCTATATATTTTTAATTTTTAAAAATTAAAATTAATTTGATAATCATGATGTCCTAACGACAACATCGCAAGCCTCTTAGTTGGTTTGCACAATGAAAAATTAAAATTTTAAATTATCAAGTATGTGGAAGAATTAAATAATTTTCAGATTAGTTATGTGAGATCTCATCTGAAATCAATTTGAATCTCTCATAGTTATTAAGACTAAGATTAAGAGAGGAAAGATCATATCTCCACCTTTACATAGATAGTTCTTCACCATAATCTGATGATCATGGATATTTTCATGATTTTTTGGAGGCCACACAAATGTTTGGCCTTTATAAGTATCTACATAGGAAAGTTCAAGGACTCTCTCCAAATCCTTTTTGATTCCCTTCGTAAGAAAATCAGCATGTAGCCTTTTTCTTATAACCTTTGATCTGAAAAGAATATGTCTTACAAGCCAACTGAATTTTGTATTTTTATGAATTTTCTTTATAATCTTCTAGACTCATGTAACTGACACTTTATAAATAAATAAAAGATATTTATTTTTCATCATATATTGTATCTTACATTTGTAGTGATTATGATGAACCCTATAAATCAGGATAATAGTTTTAGGGTTATGATGAGACTATACCTATGAGACCTAAAATCTTAAAATTTTGATTTAGAATATTTCTAGTCATAGAAGCATTGAGTAGGAGATCAATGTTTCGGATAGACTGGCATATCCCATGTTTGCTCGATGATGAGAGTAGCTGATCTCATAAGCCACTTATGTGAGACACTAATATAAGGATGTAGCTGCTCATTAGAGAATGAGTTCACTGAATTGATCCATCCTAAGAAATATCTTATGAAATTTACTTACCTATCAAAAGATATTTTCTTATAGTGAGAGTTGTGCATGTAGTCCTTTGACCTGAGACTATCATAGAACCTTATATACATGAATCTATATTTTGGTTCATACTCATTCATGACTTAGTAATATATGGGGTGTTTTGGATATAGTGGATTATATATAGAGGTTGTGAGTAGGTCAACATGGAATCAATCACTCCTGGTAAATGGAGATTGCATCCTACTTGTTCTAATCATATAATGATTCAAGGAGACTTTGTCAAAGTAAAATAAAAATTAAAAAAAAAATTAATATTTTATTAATCGAATCATCATTATAAGATTGAGAAAGATAAGAATATGAAATTGGATTTGACATGATTTTATATCCATAATTATATTCAGGATGTAGTATGATCGCAGGATTGAATTGCACGGTAACTTACCACTGAAGGATATATTTAGTATTTTCATCAAAATTCTATATCTTTTGGATAGACATGATATGTTACTAGATATCAATCTTATCTTGTAGGTTTGACCGAATTAAAAAGTTTAATTCGATCGTTAATTAGAAAGAGTTCTAATTTTAGAAATTGGGTTAACTCAATTGGACCTAAATCGGTTAGTTTGAATTCTAATCGAATCAGATCAACTTGCACCTGGATGGACTACTGGCTAGATATGGAATCCAATGGATCACACATAAAAAAAATTGATCAAAAATCTAATTGGATTAGATCATATTTGTAAGATGAACATGTTAGCACATGTTGCAAACCCTAGCTCCTGTGTTCGAATTGGATTCAAAATTGGTTCCAATTTCAGTTAATTAATTCCAATTAAGCTCCAAATTCTTTTGGGTTTAAATTGGGTTGACCCTTAGCTAGTTGAGCCAGGGTTGGGTGCCACCTATCAAGCTTCCATGTCCTAGATAATTTTTTTTGGAGCATGGAGTTTGTTTTGTGCGACAGAAACATGGTTGGCGTCCCATGGGATGGGATGCCTCATTCCTCATCCTTATCCATTCAGATCCACACCAATTTTCTTATAAGGCATGAAGCTTAGTCAACCATCTGATGGATGGTTGAATGGATAAAGTTTGATTTAAGTTGTATTTGATCCAAACCCTAGCTACACCCTAATCCATGCGCCACCTAGAAGTCCATATGGTTATGGACTCTTAAAATTATGACATGCCACTTATTCTCAGATTTTTCCCATGCCTAAACTAGGTTAATGCCTCCTTTGATGGCCATTGGATGGCCATTGTATGCTAATCAAGGGTGGAGAAAAATGGGCACTCCTAAGAAAGCTTCATGACCTCTCAGAAAACACCAATGAATTATTTTCTGAAGAGTCCTTCTGCGTGAAGTGACTCTTGAAAATTATTTAGGTGATTCCATGTGGTATGGAATTTTTCTTTGAGTATGAGAAGGTTGGACTGATGTGAGATGGGCATGAGATTTTGCATGGAAGGGTGCAAGATAGAATGGATAAGCATTCGGTCTTCAGATATAAATAGGGGATGTAGTCAGGGTATTCCATTCATCCGAGAAATCTCAAATCCTTTCTTTCTTACATAGTCTCCTAGGTTGTCTGAATTTTCTTCTTCCTTCACTTGTTAAGACTAAGTCTAAATTAGGATAAAAGGTCTCCTTTAGGACAAGGGCTTAGGAAGAGAAAAAGGAAAGGCAAGGAGAGTAGAAATAGGAAAAAGAGAAGGCTAGGGAGAGAGAGGGAAGCCCTAAAGTTGTGCTGCCCAGAGGAGTTCTTGGAGGAAGAATTCAGAGGGAAGGAACCTATTTAAGGAGGGAGTGTCTTGATCAAGATCCTATGTGGATCAATGTTGGAGGGCGAATGCTTGGGCACCTAGTGGAAAGATTAAACACTGGCTTCTTCCCATCTACATCAGTCTAAGGTATGTTATTTATCATCATCATGTTTATATGTTTATATGATTGAATGTCATCAATGGGGTTTCTGGATTTAGGGTTTGAGTAATTTAGGATTTCATAATGCTAAAAAATTTTGAAATCTATTATGCTTTCACTGTGTATGTTATTATTGAACCCTGCATGACTGTGCTCCAACCCTTGAGCATCAGATGAAAGAGAGAAAGATAGAGAGATTTGTTTTCCATAAACCCACCCAACCCTTTGGGCATCCAACACTTGGGCATTAGAGAGAAGAGAGGATGAGGTGCTAGAAAGAGAGAGATTTTTAGCTTACACCAAACACATTGAGACCATGTATTTAATAGGCGTGAACCAAGGATGTGTGACTCAAAGGGGCGGATGAGAGTCCTTTGATAAGTGTAATAAATATCCTAATAGAAGCATCAAGATATATACTAATTGATCTTTGTTTATTAAAAATTGATGCTTTTGCTTATGTTTTGCAGAAAAGATGATCGTTAATGCAAAGAGCCCAATTTATAGGTTAAAAAAAATTGAGAGCAAATCAGACTCAAAATAGATCTCGAATGAAGATCCGAAGCTAAAAAAAAAGAAAAATAAATAAAAAATAAATACCAGCAGGCCAGCCCAAATAGGCTGCTCGATCCATGGCAGTTCACAGAAAAAAATGGTTTTCGATCCACAGGCGGTCCACAGCTATAGGAATTGGTTTACATGTGGTCCATAAGCTGGCATGCGCTAGGTCCACCCACGGTCCACCAGCATGTGTCGGTAGTCTTTTATCATGGTGCATGGGAAGTGGGGTTGGGTTTTGCGCTATCAGACAGTTGAGAATGCTCCAAAGGCTTGATTGGATGGCTAGTGTGGTTTCCGACTGAGAGAAGAGTTTAGGGAGATTAATGGCACGATCCAATGGTTCCAATTTGATCTAGAAAAGGATCCAACAGTCAAGAATGCAGTCAACTTGATTTAGAATATTTTGAGATGGGATTTTGGCCATTTGATCATCATCCGATGGTGGGCGTGGGTTGAGGACTTTTAACACGAATAGGAATTCAATTTTAATCCAATTTCAACCCAATTTGTGCCTATAAAAATAGAGGACCGTGGATAGAGAGTGAAGGCAGCGGAAGCAGGGCAACAGAGAGCGGAGGCATCCAAGGTAGCAGCAACTTTTATTTTTTTTTATTTTTTAGTTTTTGTTTTAGGCTTTGGGAGAAAGGAGAGAATATGGAGGAAGTGATGAAGATCTTTATGCATGGCTAAATCCCTTCAATCTGGAAAGACAATGAAGCTGTAAATAGATTTTTATTTTTTTTATAATTAATTTTTATGTAATAAAATTATTTTTTTATTTTATATCTTTTTATTTTTTTAAGATATTAATCTAGCTTGCATAGCCTACACCCTCTACAAACATGTCGTGATCTCTGGATACGATACGTACCTAGGAGAGATAGATCATAGTATGTTAGATTAAATCTTATATTTTATAATTAGATTTAGATAGTATATACTCCATACGGATGAGCCGTGATCTAAGAATATGGTTCATACCTCTCAGAGATAAACTATACTAATATCCTAATCACAAGTATCATTATTGTAATATACAAAAAAGAAGAAAATAAAATCTATTTTACATGATAGATTTAGAATTTCTAGGTTATCTCTCTGACTTATTTTTATTCATAAATTACTTTAAACTTGTAGTCTATTTTATTTTTAAATTCTTCCATAATTAGTTCTCTTTTATTACTTTTTCATAAAATAATTATCCTAGATCTCCATGGATATAATCCCGACTCACCCTATCTATATAGTTTGAGTTAGTTGTTGCTCCACAAATTAATTTTGATGATCACAAACCATTTAAAGAGACTACTAGTATATTTTCTATCTTTGAAGATTATTTTTGTGATGCTTCAGATAGTCCAAGAGATTGGATTTGAAAAGCTTTATCAAGTGTGCCAAAATTTGAAGTTTCAGCAAGTTAGAGAAATTTTTGGAGGCTTTTAAGAGTGTCTAAATTGATTTGAATCCACTTGAGAGTGTTTGAAAGTATTCTGATAAATTTTAAATCTTAAATACATAAAAAATTAGATTGGAATAAAATGAGATGACCCATCTGGATCATTCTCTTTCGTTGGGCAACCTGTTGGGAAATGTGTCCCAAAAAGCCAATCGTCAAGCTGTTGACGGTTGAGCAACCAAGTATTGTAATTGATTTGTTAATAAATAAAATATATTTGGCATTTTCATCATAAGCTTTCATCTTCTAATGAACTCCGTTGTTATGATGAAGTCCTTAGGACTATTTAAGTTCGATAAAGATAGGATTTATCGATTAGTCCTTAAAACTGTTCACGACCAAATGATAGGCTGTTAATAAGGACGACAGCTTCTATCGAGCATAGGTCGCTGTAGGCCATATGGGTTGGTTGTCCTCTTAACCAAAGAGTGTGGAGACACTGGTATGGCATACAGGTGAGATGTAAGGGTACATCATCATTGAACGTGACCAACTCCAGAGTATTCTGCTGTCGAGAATGTCTCTGATGGGATATAGGTATAAGTATCCCTTAGACTTGAGATCACCTCAGTGACTTGCAAGCAACTCACTGTGCTTTGGTACTGGACTAACTGAATTTCTAATTCAGGGACGGAAGGCTTCTGGGCACAGTCAAGTACTTGCGAAGTCAGAGTGTGATCGAGATGGGATTGACCACTCCAAGAGTTGGAGAAGAATGAGTCGCTGTATTTCAATTTAGCAAAACCTTGGCCAGGGTAATCCATCAGATGGATTTGATATTTTGAAATACAATGTGGACAACCTGATCAGAGTTGACAGTTGAGCTCTGGGGTGTCCTATGATCATTGTGGTCAAGGGGATGAATTATATGAAAACTATATCCGCATGGGTTCTAAGGATGTTGTTCTACACATTCGACCTATTCGGACGTCGGGTACCATTGCTAGATGGTCACTTCGATTGGTATAAGAATTTGTTTCTATGCTATCGGCTTAGGTTCGGACCTATGAGGTCACACACATTAGAGTTCATGATCCGATCGGATGGTTGATCAACGATTAAGAATCGTTCTAGGGTTAGATGATCAATACGATTGATATTTAACCCAGTGCAAGTGTTGCAGGAGGATCGATTAGCAATTCGATTGCTAATTGGCTTAATTTGATTAAGCCAATGGGCTGAGATTAAGTCTAATTAAATATGATTTAATTAGATTTAGTTTGGGCTTGATTGGATCAAGTCCAATTGGTTTATTGGATAAGCCAAGTGCAAGGAAAGACTAGTCCTAGTTCAACTAGGACTTGGGTCAATCTAATTTCTAATTTGATTAGAAAATTAAATCAGATTTAAATCTAATTTAATCTGATTAAATTAGGTTCTTAATTGGGTTAAGACCTATTTTAATTGGGTTGATCTAATTTTGATTTGATTTGGTTTGGGAAACCAAATTAAAACAAGTTATGAGACAGAATCCTAGTAGGACTAGGATTCCACCTTGCGCCACATAAACCTTCTCCACGCCCTCTCTCTTATTCAACGCCAATCTCCACTTATTTTGTGCGACAAAAGCCCTCTCCCAGATCTCTCCCACGTTCACAAAAGGTCTCCTCTCTTCTTTCTTACATGCAAGGTGATTTGGATCAAATCTAAAAGGAATAAGTTTGGATTTCGAATTCTATGAGATAGAGTTTTAGAAATCCAAAACTCTTTCAATTTTGCACCGAATTTATCCAAATTTTTTTTTGAATTTTCATGGATTTTAGGGTTTACATTGTGCACCCTTTTCTATTGATCCATCCACGAAAATATGAAGGAGGTGCTCAAGAGTTGGGCGTCCCTTTACTTGCCATGTTTGGATAAGCCTTGACTAGGTGTTTGACCTAGACAAGGACTCTATCATATCTCTCTATGTAAGATGAGTTTCATCATGAAATTTTAAGTGGAGATAGTTTTTGAGAGGCCTTTCTGCATCCAAAAATCAGAGAGAAATACCTTTGGGTCGTGGAGATATAAAAGACGCAAGTTTGGGTGTCTAGAAAAAAAAACGTGAAGAAGAAGAGGGTCTTCTTCTAGGGTTTTTATTTTCATATCTTTCCTCCTTCCATCTTGAGTTTCCTGAGAGCGTCTCAGATCTGAAACTCCTCCTTCTACTTTCCATCTTTGGAAGAGTCCAAATCAAGAAGAAGGAGGCACCTGATCAACCATCAAAGAAGGACAGCGCAGTACTAGCATACTGTGCTGATTTCCTGAAGCAGGACTTCTGATCGAGATTCGTGGGCTCGTGTGGACGACTCCTAGAGGCCGGACGCGTGTGCGGCTTGCAACATCATCCTTAAGCCCGGATCAGCGAGGTTAGATCATCTAACTTGCAAGGTAATAGATCTGATCTATTATTTAATACATACATTAGATGTAGCTAGTATAGAAACATGTTGATATGATCAACATGTAGTTCATACTATATTTATATATATTTTAATTTTTGATTTAATGCTATGTAATAATCATGTAATAGGATCTTAGATCTAGGGATTTTCTGATCTTAGAAAATAAATTTTGATTTATTTTAGTCTTCCGCTGTATGATCTTGAAAAAGTTTCAAGATCTAACCCTGAAACCCTAGATCTGGTTCCTACAATTGGTATCAGAGCCAGGTTCTTTATTACAATTGGTATCAGAGCCTAGGTTCTTTATTACATGATTAATTATACATGCTTAGATTATTTTTTAGATTAGATCTAATTTATAATCTGATTATTAAATCTGAAATTAAAATTTTAGATCAATCACAAACTGCAAGGTTGTCCTGCTGTAAGGTTTACCCCTTACAGTGCAAAGGTTGTCCTAGTTTGTGTAGATCTATCTTTAATCATAAATTTGTTAGATATGATCTAGATTAAATTTATGATTTATTAGATTTAAAAGATGTTTAAATCTGAAATAAAATCTCTTTGTTAATAATTTTTATGCAAAGAAATTATTTAAAGTTGAAATTGTTTCAATTACATGAACCTGTTTAGATTAGATCTAAAGTAGTTTCATGTTTATTTCACTTGCATCTTGATTATGAATCAAACATGCAATATGATTGGTAGAATCATATTGTAAAATTATTTTACAAATATGAAAATTATTTTTTGAAAAGCCGAACCCAACCCTCAGCCCAAAACTTAATTAAGAATTAAGAAGTTGTTTGATTAGGTTCTAGGATTGTGAATTGAAGAACCTAAGACACAAATCATAACACATTGGGTTAATGGGTTAGTGGAAATTAGGTCCATTAATTGGGTTAGACCTATGGTTAGATTAAAGATGGACTTAATTAGAGAATTGACTAAATCTAATCAATTGTTGTCTTAGATTAGGTCAAGGATTCTCTAGATCAATTACAATAGTTGTAGTTGGTCAAGTCCATGTCTTTAACGAGAACCAAATGGACTTGATTCTTGGCTAAGCGATCTAGCACGAACTGTTAGGTTGATCTAATCGAAACTAATTAAACCAGTTGGTGTCTAAGGTAAACCAGACCGGTGGTTTTTAATTGGGAGCCCGCTTACCTGGCCATTCATGATGGTGTCTAAGGCAAGCTTTGGCAGACCCTCCCACTGATCGAACTTACCTGGCCTCTTGGTGAAATTATGTTTTGATCGGATCACTTGACTATTCGAGCTGACCCATGTCAGCTAGGTAAATCAGTGTGACTGATTTAGGTGCTCCTAGACCAGCCCTTTTAATGGTCTCCCTTAAGCTGACTTGGTGAAGTCAGTGGGAGGATCATGATAAGCTGGTTCATCTGACCTCATCCTCTATATTATTTAAATCCTCTAAAATTATTAGGTCCTTAAAATGATAAAGTTATGGAGATAACTGAGTCATAGCCTCCCATTAAGGTGTTTGATAATGAGTCCATGAACTCAATAATCATTGCAGACCCAAAGGCCTGGTGCTTGTTGACTAATGGAATTATCACTCATCATATGACGACTTGGAAGTATCTCTCTAATGGTGGTTAGGTGAGCCAACCAAAGTTGGGCTTAATCATTCGTTGGTTAGATACACCAAGTATGATCATGTTAATGGTTGGACCTAACTGGATCCTTACAGTGGAGGCCAAAGCCTACTGATTAGGTTTCTGGGGCAAAATTAAAATTACTAGAAATTGTTTAGAGAAACAATTGGTTATGAACCTACCCTTAGATGTACATGGGTTGGCCAACCAAAGTTGGGCTTGTGTGCAGTCTAAGTGGATTCTAGTACCCGCTAAAGAATTAGGGTAATTCCTCGAATTGAAGGTAGAGGCTACCAATTCGAATAAAATAGTGGGAGAAACCTTTTGATTAAAGTCCAAATCTTTAGGTTTAATGAATCAATTACTAATTAGGTTATGGTTCTCTTTTGTGCAAATATGGCCACTTCCCTATCGCTCCGATCATTGTTGGACAATGATAAGTTGGTGGGACCCAACTTCGGTAGCTGGTACCGAAAGTTGAAGATAGTCCTGGAGCATGAACGGATCCTATATGTGATAATGGATCCTGCACCTGAGGAGCTAGCTGTCAATGCACATGGAACAGTCAGAGACACTTACCAGAAGTGGCTCAGTGACCGGACCACGGTGCGCTGTATCATGCTGGCTGCTATCATGAGCGACGAGTTCAGTCACAGATTCGAGACGGCTCAGCCAAAGGACATGCTTCAAGTGTTGGAGGATGCCTTTGGCACATCCGATGACGTAGAGAGGCACAAGACTAGTTGTGCCATCTTCAACGCCAAAATACGGGATGGAGTCTCTGTCACTGATCATGTATTGTACATGATCGAGCTGATGGAACGATTGAGCAAGCTCGGCTTTCCCTTGCATGAGCAGCTTGGGAAAGATGCAATACTGAACTCGCTGCCCAAGTCTTGTCTCCCATTCCTCACTCGTTATAGAATGACAAAGCCTGAAGTAAACTACCATGGGTTAATGGGATTGCTTCAGAACTTTGAGAGGGATCACCAACTCCTCAAGGAGTCGGTGAACTCAGTGAACTCAGTGGGAGGTTCATCTTCTGGTTCTCGGCCCTTTGAGAAAGGAAAGAAGAACAAGAAGAAGAAAGTCAAGAAAGTGCAAGTTCAAGCTGGGACATCTGTGCAGAGTCAGACCAAAAAGATCAAGCCTGATAAGAGTCTATTCTACTGGCAAGCACCCTAGATTAGATAGTGTGTCAAATATCTACTTATGGCATTGGAGGCTAGGTCATATAAATAAGAACAGAATAAACAGGTTGACTCAAGAGGGAATCCTCAAAGTCAGTGATTGTGAATCACTTCCAACCTGTGAGTTCTGTCTTCTTGGTAAAATGATCAAGTCACATTTTGCTGGAAAAGGTGAGAGAGCTACTGAGCTCTTGGGCCTAGTACATACTGATGTATGTGGGCCCATAAGCACCAGTGCTAGAGGTGGATATTTTTACTTCATAACTTTCACGGATGACCTATCCCGATATGGATATGTCTATCTGATGAAACATAAGTCGGATTCGTTTGAAATGTTCAAACGATTCTGAAATGAAGTAGAAAAACAAACTGAGAAGAGTATTAAAACTCTTCGATCTGATCGAGGAGGAGAATACCTTTCTAGTGAGTTTCTCACATATCTAGGAGAGAATAGGATTCTCTCCCAATGGACTCCTCCAGGAACACCACAGCATAATGGTGTGTTTGAAAGGAGGAATCGGACTTTGTTAGACATGGTCCGATCCATGATGGGTTTTTGTTAGCTTGCTGATATCCTTCTGGGGATATGCACTCGAATCGGCCTGTTATCTGTTAAATAGGATTCCAAGTAAGTCTGTAATTAAGACTCCATATGAGATATGGACAGGGCGTAAGCCAGTACTTTCACACCTCAGGGTCTGGGGGTGCCCGGCCTATGTCAAACGATTAGTCACAGACAAACTTGGACCTAGGTCTGACAAATGCTCATTCATAGGGTACCTCAAAGAGACAAAAAGATATTTTTTCTACCATGCTGATGAACAAAAGGTGTTCGTCAGCCTTAAGGCAATCTTTTTAGAAAAAGAGTTCCTTGGTGAAGGAACCGTTGCCTCTAAGGTTGAACTTGATGAAGTTCAACAGGTAGAAGGACCGACACCAATAGCTGAACCTGAGTTGGATATGATTAGATCAGATCCGGAGCCCAATATACCTGCACCATTAAGGCGATCCGGTAGAGTACCGCGTCAGTCGGACAGATACTACGGTTTCTTGGTCCGGGATGGTGATCCCATCGAACTTGATGAGAATAATGAGGATCCGATCACCTATATGGATGCTATGCAGAGACTGATTCCGAGAAATGGCTTGAAGCCATGAAATCCGAAATGGAGTCCATGAAGGTCAACGATGTATGGACATTGGTTGACCCACCTGAAGGGGTTAAACCCATTGGGTGTAAATGGGTCTTCAAAATGAAGAGGGGCGCAGACGGAAAGGTGGAGACCTATAAAGCCTGTCTGGTTGCCAAGGGGTATCGTCAACGTTATGGTATTGACTATGACGAGATATTTTCCTTTATGGCAATGCTCAAATCTATTCGGATAATGCTTGCAATAGCTGCCCATCTGGATTATGAGATCTGACAGATGGATGTAAAGACAGCTTTCCTGAATGGAGAGCTGACTGAAGAGGTGTATATGATATAACCTGAAGGGTTTACATCCACAGATGAGTCCAAGGTGTGCAAGCTTCAGAGATCCATTTATGGACTGAAGCAAGCTTCTCGGAGTTGGAACATGCATTTTGATAAGGTGATCAAAACGTATGGCTTCATTAAGAATGGAGAAGATCCCTGCATCTATAAATGGACAAATGGTCCAGTTGTGGTATTCCTTATCTTGTACGTGGATGACATTCTCTTAATCGGGAATGACATCCCCGCACTACAGGGAATAAAAGTTTGGTTGTCATCACAGTTCTCCATGAAGGACTTGGGTGAAGCATCCTACATCCTAGGGATGAAGATCTATAGGGATAGATCTAAAAGGATGCTTGGGTTATCCCAGTCCATGTACATAGACACCATGCTGAAGAGGTTCAGCATGGAGAATTCCAAGAAGGGCTATCTACTGATAGGCCATGGAATTTCTCTCTCTAAGAAGGATTGTCTGACAACTCCTGAAGAGAGAGAGCGTATGAGTAGAGTCCCAAATGCTTCAGCCGTGGGATCTATCATATACGCCATGATATGTACAAGACCAGATGTGGCATACTCACTAGGAGTAGTGAGTAGATACCAATCTGATCCTGGAGAAGATCACTGGAAAGTGGTTAAAGCCATCCTTAAGTATTTGAGAAATACTAAGGACCAATGGTTGGTTTATGGCGAGTCAGATCTGAAACTTGTGGGGTTCACAGACTCCAGCTTCCAATCTGACCATGATGACAGCAGGAGCGTGTCAGGTTATATCTTTACTCTGAATGGTGGAGCCATCTGCTGGAAGAGTTCCAAGCAGCATACTGTGGCGGACTCTGTTTGTGAAGCGGAGTACATCGCAGCATCGGATGCCGCGAAGGAAGCTGTGTGGCTGAGGAAATTCATCAATGAGCTTGGAGTAGCATCCTCCTTTGATGGTCCAGTCCTGCTCTACTGCGACAGCACTGGTACCATAGCTCAGGTGAAGGAACCAAAGCACATCAGCGGATGAAGCACATCTTGCACCACTTCCACCTGGTCCGAGAGATCGTGGATCGAGGTGACGTCGACCTTCAGAAGATCGACTGAAAGGAGAACCTAACCGACCCCTTCACTAAAGCCTTGACAATAAAGGAGTTCGACAACCACAAGTCGAAGATGGGTATTAGATACTGTGCCGAGTGGCTTTAGGACAAGTGGGAGTTGTTGGGAAATGTGTCCCAAAAAGCCAATCGTCAAGCTGTTGACGGTTGAGCAATCAAGTATTGTAATTGATTTGTTAATAAATAAAATATATTTGGCATTTTCATCATAAGCTTTCATCTTCTAATGAACTCCGTTGTTATGATGAAGTCCTTAGGACTATTTAAGTTCGATAAAGAGAGGATTTATCGATTAGTCCTTAAAACTGTTCACGACCAAATGATAGGCTGTTAATAAGGACGACAGCTTCTATCGAGCATAGGTCGCTGTAGGTCATATGGGTTGGTTGTCCTCTTAACCAAAGAGTGTGGAGACACTGGTATGGCATACAGGTGAGATGTAAGGGTACATCGTCATTGAACGTGACCAACTCCAGAGTATTCTGCTATCGAGAATGTCTCTGATGGGATATAGGTATAAGTGTCCCTTAGACTTGAGATCACCTCAGTGACTTGCAAGCAACTCACTGTGCTTTGGTACTGGACTAACTGAATTTCTAATTCAGGGACGGAAGGCTTCTGGGCACAGTCAAGTACTTGCGAAGTCAGAGTGTGATCGAGATGGGATTGACCACTCCAAGAGTTGGAGAAGAATGAGTCGCTGTATTTCAATTTAGCAAAACCTTGGCCAGGGTAATCCATCAGATTGATTTGATATTTTGAAATACAATGTGGACAACCTGATCAGAGTTGACAGTTGAGCTCTGGGGTGTCCTATGATCATTGTGGTCAAGGGGATGAATTATATGAAAACTATATCCGCATGGGTTCTAAGGATGTTGTTCTACACATTCGACCTATTCGGACGTCGGGTACCATTGCTAGATGGTCACTTCGATTGGTATAGGAATTTGTTTCTATGCTACCGGCTTAGGTTCGGACCTATGAGGTCACACACATTAGAGTTCATGATCCGATCGGATGGTTGATCAACGATTAAGAATCGTTCTAGGGTTAGATGATCAATACGATTGATATTTAACCCAGTGCAAGTGTTGCAGGAGGATCGATTAGCAATTCGATTGCTAATTGGCTTAATTTGATTAAGCCAATGGGCTGAGATTAAGTCTAATTAAATATGATTTAATTAGATTTAGTTTGGGCTTGATTGGATCAAGTCCAATTGGTTTATTGGATAAGCCAAGTGCAAGGAAAGACTAGTCCTAGTTCAACTAGGACTTGGGTCAATCTAATTTCTAATTTGATTAAAAAATTAAATCAGATTTAAATCTAATTTAATCTGATTAAATTAGGTTCTTAATTGGGTTAAGACCTATTTTAATTGGGTTGATCTAATTTTGATTTGATTTGGTTTGGGAAACCAAATTAAAACAAGTTATGAGACAGAATCCTAGTAGGACTAGGATTCCACCTTGCGCCACATAAACCTTCTCCACGCCCTCTCTCTTATTCAACGCCAATCTCCACTTATTTTGTGTGACAAAAGCCCTCTCCCAGATCTCTCCCACGTTCACAAAAGGTCTCCTCTCTTCTTTCTTACATGCAAGGTGATTTGGATCAAATCTAAAAGGAATAAGTTTGGATTTCGAATTCTATGAGATAGAGTTTTAGAAATCCAAAACTCTTTCAATTTTGCACCGAATTTATCCAAATTTTTTTTGAAATTTTCGTGGCTTTTAGGGTTTACATTGTGCACCCTTTTCTATTGATCCATCCATGAAAATATGAAGGAGGTGCTCAAGAGTTGGGCGTCCCTTTACTTGCCATGTTTGGATAAGCCTTGACTAGGTGTTTGACCTAGACAAGGACTCTATCATATCTCTATATGTAAGACGATTTTCTTTGTGAAATTTTAAGTGGAGATAGTTTTTTGAGAGGCCTTTCTGCCATCCAAAAATTAGAGAGAAATACCTTTGGTTCGTGGAGATATAAAAGACGCAAGTTTGGGTGTCTAGAAAAAAAAATGTGAAGAAGAAGAGGGTCTTCTTCTAGGGTTTTTATTTTCATATCTTTCCTCCTTCCATCTTGAGTTTCCTGAGAGCATCTCAGATCTGAAACTCCTCCTTCTACTTTCCATATTTGGAAGAGTCCAAATCAAGAAGAAGGAGGCACCTGATCAACCATCAAAGAAAGGATCAGCGCAGTACTAGCATACTGTGCTGATTTTCTGAAGCAGGACTTCTGATCGAGA
>NC_026000.2:91164057-91230384 GCF_000442705.2 Elaeis guineensis
AAAATATGAAGGAGGTGCTCAAGAGTTGGGCGTCCCTTTACTTGCCATGTTTGGATAAGCCTTGACTAGGTGTTTGACCTAGACAAGGACTCTATCATATCTCTCTATGTAAGATGAGTTTCATCATGAAATTTTAAGTGGAGATAGGTTTTTGAGAGGCCTTTCTGCATCCAAAATCAGAGAGAAATACCTTTGGGTCGTGGAGATATAAAAGACGCAAGTTTGGGTGTCTAGAAAAAAAAACGTGAAGAAGAAGAGGGTCTCTTCTAGGGTTTTTATTTTCATATCTTTCCTCCTTCCATCTTGAGTTCCTGAGAGCGTCTCAGATCTGAAACTCCTCCTTCTACTTTCCATCTTTGGAAGAGTCCAAATCAAGAAGAAGGAGGCACCTGATCAACCATCAAGAAGGACAGCGCAGTACTAGCATACTGTGCTGATTTCCTGAAGCAGGACTTCTGATCGAGATTCGTGGGCTCGTGTGGACGACTCCTAGAGGCCGGACGCGTGTGCGGCTTGCAACATCATCCTTAAGCCCGGATCAGCGAGGTTAGATCATCTAACTTGCAAGGTAATAGATCTGATCTATTATTTAATACATACATTAGATGTAGCTAGTATAGAAACATGTTGATATGATCAACATGTAGTTCATACTATATTTATATATATTTTAATTTTTGATTTAATGCTATGTAATAATCATGTAATAGGATCTTAGATCTAGGGATTTTCTGATCTTAGAAATAAATTTTGATTTATTTTAGTCTTCCGCTGTATGATCTTGAAAAAGTTTCAAGATCTAACCCTGAAACCCTAGATCTGGTTCCTACAATTGGTATCAGAGCCAGGTTCTTTATTACAATTGGTATCAGAGCCTAGGTTCTTATTACATGATTAATTATACATGCTTAGATTATTTTTTAGATTAGATCTAATTTATAATCTGATTATTAAATCTGAAATTAAAATTTTAGATCAATCACAAACTGCAAGGTTGTCCTGCTGTAAGTTTTACCCCTTACAGTGCAAAGGTTGTCCTAGTTTGTGTAGATCTATCTTTAATCATAAATTTGTTAGATATGATCTAGATTAAATTTATGATTTATTAGATTTAAAAGATGTTTAAATCTGAAATAAAATCTCTTTGTTAATAATTTTTATGCAAAGAAATTATTTAAAGTTGAAATTGTTTCAATTACATGAACCTGTTTAGATTAGATCTAAAGTAGTTTCATGTTTATTTCACTTGCATCTTGATTATGAATCAAACATGCAATATGATTGGTAGAATCATATTGTAAAATTATTTTACAAATATGAAAATTATTTTTTGAAAAGCCGAACCCAACCCTCAGCCCAAAACTTAATTAAGAATTAAGAAGTTGTTTGATTAGGTTCTAGGATTGTGAATTGAAGAACCTAAGACACAAATCATAACACATTGGGTTAATGGGTTAGTGGAAATTAGGTCCATTAATTGGGTTAGACCTATGGTTAGATTAAAGATGGACTTAATTAGAGAATTGACTAAATCTAATCAATTGTTGTCTTAGATTAGGTCAAAGATTCTCTAGATCAATTACAATAGTTGTAGTTGGTCAAGTCCATGTCTTTAACGAGAACCAAATGGACTTGATTCTTGGCTAAGCGATCTAGCACGAACTGTTAGGTTGATCTAATCGAAACTAATTAAACCAGTTGGTGTCTAAGGTAAACCAGACCGGTGGTTTTTAATTGGGAGCCCGCTTACCTGGCCATTCATGATGGTGTCTAAGGCAAGCTTTGGCAGACCCTCCCACTGATCGAACTTACCTGGCCTCTTGGTGAAATTATGTTTTGATCGGATCACTTGACTATTCGAGCTGACCCATGTCAGCTAGGTAAATCAGTGTGACTGATTTAGGTGCTCCTAGACCAGCCCTTTTAATGGTCTCCCTTAAGCTGACTTGGTGAAGTCAGTGGGAGGATCATGATAAGCTGGTTCATCTGACCTCATCCTCTATATTATTTAAATCCTCTAAAATTATTAGGTCCTTAAAATGATAAAGTTATGGAGATAACTGAGTCATAGCCTCCCATTAAGGTGTTTGATAATGAGTCCATGAACTCAATAATCATTGCAGACCCAAAGGCCTGGTGCTTGTTGACTAATGGAATTATCACTCATCATATGACGACTTGGAAGTATCTCTCTAATGGTGGTTAGGTGAGCCAACCAAAGTTGGGCTTAATCATTCGTTGGTTAGATACACCAAGTATGATCATGTTAATGGTTGGACCTAACTGGATCCTTACAGTGGAGGCCAAAGCCTACTGATTAGGTTTCTGGGGCAAAATTAAAATTACTAGAAATTGTTTAGAGAAACAATTGGTTATGAACCTACCCTTAGATGTACATGGGTTGGCCAACCAAAGTTGGGCTTGTGTGCAGTCTAAGTGGATTCTAGTACCCGCTAAAGAATTAGGGTAATTCCTCGAATTGAAGGTAGAGGCTACCAATTCGAATAAAATAGTGGGAGAAACCTTTTGATTAAAGTCCAAATCTTTAGGTTTAATGAATCAATTACTAATTAGGTTATGGTTCTCTTTTGTGCAAATATGGCCACTTCCCTATCGCTCCGATCATTGTTGGACAATGATAAGTTGGTGGGACCCAACTTCGGTAGCTGGTACCGAAAGTTGAAGATAGTCCTGGAGCATGAACGGATCCTATATGTGATAATGGATCCTGCACCTGAGGAGCTAGCTGTCAATGCACATGGAACAGTCAGAGACACTTACCAGAAGTGGCTCAGTGACCGGACCACGGTGCGCTGTATCATGCTGGCTGCTATCATGAGCGACGAGTTCAGTCACAGATTCGAGACGGCTCAGCCAAAGGACATGCTTCAAGTGTTGGAGGATGCCTTTGGCACATCCGATGACGTAGAGAGGCACAAGACTAGTTGTGCCATCTTCAACGCCAAAATACGGGATGGAGTCTCTGTCACTGATCATGTATTGTACATGATCGAGCTGATGGAACGATTGAGCAAGCTCGGCTTTCCCTTGCATGAGCAGCTTGGGAAAGATGCAATACTGAACTCGCTGCCCAAGTCTTGTCTCCCATTCCTCACTCGTTATAGAATGACAAAGCCTGAAGTAAACTACCATGGGTTAATGGGATTGCTTCAGAACTTTGAGAGGGATCACCAACTCCTCAAGGAGTCGGTGAACTCAGTGAACTCAGTGGGAGGTTCATCTTCTGGTTCTCGGCCCTTTGAGAAAGGAAAGAAGAACAAGAAGAAGAAAGTCAAGAAAGTGCAAGTTCAAGCTGGGACATCTGTGCAGAGTCAGACCAAAAAGATCAAGCCTGATAAGAGTCTATTCTACTGGCAAGCACCCTAGATTAGATAGTGTGTCAAATATCTACTTATGGCATTGGAGGCTAGGTCATATAAATAAGAACAGAATAAACAGGTTGACTCAAGAGGGAATCCTCAAAGTCAGTGATTGTGAATCACTTCCAACCTGTGAGTTCTGTCTTCTTGGTAAAATGATCAAGTCACATTTTGCTGGAAAAGGTGAGAGAGCTACTGAGCTCTTGGGCCTAGTACATACTGATGTATGTGGGCCCATAAGCACCAGTGCTAGAGGTGGATATTTTTACTTCATAACTTTCACGGATGACCTATCCCGATATGGATATGTCTATCTGATGAAACATAAGTCGGATTCGTTTGAAATGTTCAAACGATTCTGAAATGAAGTAGAAAAACAAACTGAGAAGAGTATTAAAACTCTTCGATCTGATCGAGGAGGAGAATACCTTTCTAGTGAGTTTCTCACATATCTAGGAGAGAATAGGATTCTCTCCCAATGGACTCCTCCAGGAACACCACAGCATAATGGTGTGTTTGAAAGGAGGAATCGGACTTTGTTAGACATGGTCCGATCCATGATGGGTTTTTGTTAGCTTGCTGATATCCTTCTGGGGATATGCACTCGAATCGGCCTGTTATCTGTTAAATAGGATTCCAAGTAAGTCTGTAATTAAGACTCCATATGAGATATGGACAGGGCGTAAGCCAGTACTTTCACACCTCAGGGTCTGGGGGTGCCCGGCCTATGTCAAACGATTAGTCACAGACAAACTTGGACCTAGGTCTGACAAATGCTCATTCATAGGGTACCTCAAAGAGACAAAAAGATATTTTTTCTACCATGCTGATGAACAAAAGGTGTTCGTCAGCCTTAAGGCAATCTTTTTAGAAAAAGAGTTCCTTGGTGAAGGAACCGTTGCCTCTAAGGTTGAACTTGATGAAGTTCAACAGGTAGAAGGACCGACACCAATAGCTGAACCTGAGTTGGATATGATTAGATCAGATCCGGAGCCCAATATACCTGCACCATTAAGGCGATCCGGTAGAGTACCGCGTCAGTCGGACAGATACTACGGTTTCTTGGTCCGGGATGGTGATCCCATCGAACTTGATGAGAATAATGAGGATCCGATCACCTATATGGATGCTATGCAGAGATCTGATTCCGAGAAATGGCTTGAAGCCATGAAATCCGAAATGGAGTCCATGAAGGTCAACGATGTATGGACATTGGTTGACCCACCTGAAGGGGTTAAACCCATTGGGTGTAAATGGGTCTTCAAAATGAAGAGGGGCGCAGACGGAAAGGTGGAGACCTATAAAGCCTGTCTGGTTGCCAAGGGGTATCGTCAACGTTATGGTATTGACTATGACGAGATATTTTCCTTTATGGCAATGCTCAAATCTATTCGGATAATGCTTGCAATAGCTGCCCATCTGGATTATGAGATCTGACAGATGGATGTAAAGACAGCTTTCCTGAATGGAGAGCTGACTGAAGAGGTGTATATGATATAACCTGAAGGGTTTACATCCACAGATGAGTCCAAGGTGTGCAAGCTTCAGAGATCCATTTATGGACTGAAGCAAGCTTCTCGGAGTTGGAACATGCATTTTGATAAGGTGATCAAAACGTATGGCTTCATTAAGAATGGAGAAGATCCCTGCATCTATAAATGGACAAATGGTCCAGTTGTGGTATTCCTTGTCTTGTACGTGGATGACATTCTCTTAATCGGGAATGACATCCCCGCACTACAGGGAATAAAAGTTTGGTTGTCATCACAGTTCTCCATGAAGGACTTGGGTGAAGCATCCTACATCCTAGGGATGAAGATCTATAGGGATAGATCTAAAAGGATGCTTGGGTTATCCCAGTCCATGTACATAGACACCATGCTGAAGAGGTTCAGCATGGAGAATTCCAAGAAGGGCTATCTACTGATAGGCCATGGAATTTCTCTCTCTAAGAAGGATTGTCTGACAACTCCTGAAGAGAGAGAGCGTATGAGTAGAGTCCCAAATGCTTCAGCCGTGGGATCTATCATATACGCCATGATATGTACAAGACCAGATGTGGCATACTCACTAGGAGTAGTGAGTAGATACCAATCTGATCCTGGAGAAGATCACTGGAAAGTGGTTAAAGCCATCCTTAAGTATTTGAGAAATACTAAGGACCAATGGTTGGTTTATGGCGAGTCAGATCTGAAACTTGTGGGGTTCACAGACTCCAGCTTCCAATCTGACCATGATGACAGCAGGAGCGTGTCAGGTTATATCTTTACTCTGAATGGTGGAGCCATCTGCTGGAAGAGTTCCAAGCAGCATACTGTGGCGGACTCTGTTTGTGAAGTGGAGTACATCGCAGCATCGGATGCCGCGAAGGAAGCTGTGTGGCTGAGGAAATTCATCAATGAGCTTGGAGTAGCATCCTCCTTTGATGGTCCAGTCCTGCTCTACTGCGACAGCACTGGTACCATAGCTCAGGTGAAGGAACCAAAGCACATCAGCGGATGAAGCACATCTTGCACCACTTCCACCTGGTCCGAGAGATCGTGGATCGAGGTGACGTCGACCTTCAGAAGATCGACTGAAAGGAGAACCTAACCGACCCCTTCACTAAAGCCTTGACAATAAAGGAGTTCGACAACCACAAGTCGAAGATGGGTATTAGATACTGTGCCGAGTGGCTTTAGGACAAGTGGGAGTTGTTGGGAAATGTGTCCCAAAAAGCCAATCGTCAAGCTGTTGACGGTTGAGCAACCAAGTATTGTAATTGATTTGTTAATAAATAAAATATATTTGGCATTTTCATCATAAGCTTTCATCTTCTAATGAACTCCGTTGTTATGATGAAGTCCTTAGGACTATTTAAGTTCGATAAAGAGAGGATTTATCGATTAGTCCTTAAAACTGTTCACGACCAAATGATAGGCTGTTAATAAGGACGACAGCTTCTATCGAGCATAGGTCGCTGTAGGTCATATGGGTTGGTTGTCCTCTTAACCAAAGAGTGTGGAGACACTGGTATGGCATACAGGTGAGATGTAAGGGTACATCGTCATTGAACGTGACCAACTCCAGAGTATTCTGCTGTCGAGAATGTCTCTGATGGGATATAGGTATAAGTGTCCCTTAGACTTGAGATCACCTCAGTGACTTGCAAGCAACTCACTGTGCTTTGGTACTGGACTAACTGAATTTCTAATTCAGGGACGGAAGGCTTCTGGGCACAGTCAAGTACTTGCGAAGTCAGAGTGTGATCGAGATGGGATTGACCACTCCAAGAGTTGGAGAAGAATGAGTCGCTGTATTTCAATTTAGCAAAACCTTGGCCAGGGTAATCCATCAGATTGATTTGATATTTTGAAATACAATGTGGACAACCTGATCAGAGTTGACAGTTGAGCTCTGGGGTGTCCTATGATCATTGTGGTCAAGGGGATGAATTATATGAAAACTATATCCGCATGGGTTCTAAGGATGTTGTTCTACACATTCGACCTATTCGGACGTCGGGTACCATTGCTAGATGGTCACTTCGATTGGTATAGGAATTTGTTTCTATGCTACCGGCTTAGGTTCGGACCTATGAGGTCACACACATTAGAGTTCATGATCCGATCGGATGGTTGATCAACGATTAAGAATCGTTCTAGGGTTAGATGATCAATACGATTGATATTTAACCCAGTGCAAGTGTTGCAGGAGGATCGATTAGCAATTCGATTGCTAATTGGCTTAATTTGATTAAGCCAATGGGCTGAGATTAAGTCTAATTAAATATGATTTAATTAGATTTAGTTTGGGCTTGATTGGATCAAGTCCAATTGGTTTATTGGATAAGCCAAGTGCAAGGAAAGACTAGTCCTAGTTCAACTAGGACTTGGGTCAATCTAATTTCTAATTTGATTAAAAAATTAAATCAGATTTAAATCTAATTTAATCTGATTAAATTAGGTTCTTAATTGGGTTAAGACCTATTTTAATTGGGTTGATCTAATTTTGATTTGATTTGGTTTGGGAAACCAAATTAAAACAAGTTATGAGACAGAATCCTAGTAGGACTAGGATTCCACCTTGCGCCACATAAACCTTCTCCACGCCCTCTCTCTTATTCAACGCCAATCTCCACTTATTTTGTGCGACAAAAGCCCTCTCCCAGATCTCTCCCACGTTCACAAAAGGTCTCCTCTCTTCTTTCTTACATGCAAGGTGATTTGGATCAAATCTAAAAGGAATAAGTTTGGATTTCGAATTCTATGAGATAGAGTTTTAGAAATCCAAAACTCTTTCAATTTTGCACCGAATTTATCCAAATTTTTTTTGGAATTTTCGTGGCTTTTAGGGTTTACATTGTGCACCCTTTTCTATTGATCCATCCACGAAAATATGAAGGAGGTGCTCAAGAGTTGGGCGTCCCTTTACTTGCCATGTTTGGATAAGCCTTGACTAGGTGTTTGACCTAGACAAGGACTCTATCATATCTCTCTATGTAAGACGAGTTTCTTTGTGAAATTTTAAGTGGAGATAGTTTTTTGAGAGGCCTTTCTGCCATCCAAAAATTAGAGAGAAATACCTTTGGTTCATGGAGATATAAAAGACGCAAGTTTGGGTGTCTAGAAAAAAAAACGTGAAGAAGAAGAGGGTCTTCTTCTAGGGTTTTTATTTTCATATCTTTCCTCCTTCCATCTTGAGTTTCCTGAGAGCATCTCAGATCTGAAACTCCTCCTTCTACTTTCCATATTTGGAAGAGTCCAAATCAAGAAGAAGGAGGCACCTGATCAACCATCAAAGAAGGATCAGCGCAGTACTAGCATACTGTGCTGATTTCCTGAAGCAGGACTTCTGATCGAGATTCGTGGGCTCGTGTGGACGACTCCTAGAGGCCGGACGCGTGTGCGGCTTGCAACATCATCCTTAAGCCCAGATCAGCGAGGTTAGAGCATCTAACTTGCAAGGTAATAGATCTGATCTATTATTTAATACATACATTAGATGTAGCTAGTATAGAAACATGTTGATATGATCAACATGTAGTTCATACTATATTTATATATATTTTAATTTTTGATTTAATGCTATGTAATAATCATGTAATAGGATCTTAGATCTAGGGATTTTCTGATCTTAGAAAATAAATTTTAATTTATTTTAGTCTTCCGCTGTATGATCTTGAAAAAGTTTCAAGACCTAACCCTGAAACCCTAGATCTGGTTCCTACACAACCGGCATGCTTCATTTTAGCTCATGACACGCAGTGAGATGATCCACCTGGGATGACCCATGTGATTGGGATAACTCATATAGGATGACCTCTGAGACTCTGAGACCAAAATAAAAAGCTAAACTTTCTGTCTGGCCTATTGGGATGCCCCATGGGATGTCCCAATGCTAGTGGGATGCCTTATGGGATGTCCCATTTTGGATGAGCTGCATAACGGCTAGTTTTCAGCCCATTTTTAATGCATTTAATGCACATTAAATACTCTCCAACGGCTCTAAATTAACTCTAAGATATTCTCAAGGGTAGATAGTGATTATAAAAGCTCTCTTGAAGAGAAAAATCATAAGTTTTGCTAGCATTCAAAGCTCACATCCATGAAAAATATATTTAGCCTTAAAAGAGAGAATAAAAGCATGTAAGTACTTCACCAACCACTCTCTAGCTGTAATCAAGTATGAAATTCATTGAGGGTGTATAGCAAAAGCTTCTTCTCTTTAAGTATTATATTTTTATTATATTTATTATATTTAATTAAGGAGATTATGTGTTGAATTTTTTGTACCCTATTTTGTTGAATTTATTTTTGGGTGTTTGAGTTTTGGGGGGATTCTAAAACTCATTTGGATTGTTCGAACCCAGAATCAGATTGTTGAGGATTGGTTTGTATTTGAAAAATAAGTATTCTTGCTTGAAAGGCAAGGATCAGAGGTGTCCGACGTGGTGTAATCTTTAAATCTATTTAGTGGATTGAATTCTCAAGTAGGGACTTAGGGAGTAGATGTAGGTGCAAGGTTGGCACCGAACCACTATAAATTCTTGTGTTTGCTATGCTTTCTTCTCTTTACTTGCTCTTTGCACCATTTACTTGCATTCTTTCTTTTGAGTTTGAATTTATTTTAATTAAATATCAACCCACTTCACTCAATTTTTTTAGCACATTGTTTTGGTGCATTAATCTTTTAAAATTTTAAAAAGACCCAATTCACCCTTCCTCTTGGGCTTCATTTTTGGACAACAAGTGGTATCAGAGCACGGTGGTCTAGTCTTTGCTTTATTTAACCATCAAGAGCTAAAAGTCTATGGCAGTCCAATTTGGCATATCTCTAACTGAGGGGCAATCCACAAATCGATCTTAACTTTTCAATGGGTCAAACTACACCTATTGAAAAGTTCGGATAAAAATTTTCATACAAGCACTTGACTATGATATGTGGAGTGTCATAGTAAATGAATTATCTACACCCACTAAATTAATTGATAGTGTGTCTCTCCCTAAGCTGGAAGGTGAATGGGATGAAAGTGATAAGAAAATGACTCAACTCAATGCTAAAGTCATAAATATTTTATATTATACTTTGGATGCTAATAAATTTAATCATATTTTTACATGTAAATCAGCTAAAAAAATTTGGGATAGGTTAGAAGTCACACACGAAGGCACAAATCAAGTAAAAGAATCTAAGATCAATATGCTTGTGCACAACTATGAACTATTTAAAATGAAACCTGAAGAATCAATAACTTAAATATTCATTCATTTCACTGACATCATAAATAGTTTAAAAAATATTGATAAATATTATTCTAATAGTGATCTTGTGAGAAAAGTGCTCAGGTCCTTATCAAGATCATGGGAGGCAAAAGTCACTGCAATCCAAGAGGCCAAGGATTTGAATACTCTATCATTATAGGAGCTGCTTAGATCCCTCATGACTCACGAACTAACTATGAAGCAACACACTGAAGAGAAAATCAAAAGAAAAAAGATCATAGTCCTCAAGTCAATAGCCCAAGAAGAAGAAGATACAGAAAAATCAGACAATAGTGAAGAAGATGAGGACTTGGTCCTGATCACCAAAAATGCTTCATGAGAAGAAAAAGATAAGAGACAAGGAGAAGACCACTAGTTAAGAGAGAGCCAAGCAAAGAAAAGAAAAAAGAACAATCCATCATCTGCTATGAATGCAAGAAGCTGAGCTATTTCAGATCAGAATGCCCCCAGCTCAAGAAAGGCTAAAAAAAATTCAAGAAGAAAAAGACCATGATGGCTACATGGAGTGACAGTGACGACTCCATTACTGACGAAGAATCTTATGAAGAAGCCAACATATGTCTTATGGCATATGAAACTGAGGTATCATCCGAAACTCAACCTGAATTTATTTATGATGAACTGTTAGAAGCTTTTCATGAACTTTTAAATAACCTAAAAGAATTGGGTACTAAAAATAAAAATTTGAGATCAAGAAACTATGTATTAAGTAAGGAAAATGAAGAAGTTGATAAGAAAAATAAAGAATTAAAACTAAAGAATCAGTTTTTAATAAAAAAAGGATAAATTTTTTAGTCAAAATGAAACTCTTGTTAAAGAAAATCAAGATCTAAAGGAAGAGATAACAAAGTTGAAACCTATAGTTGATAGATTTATACTAAGTTCAAACAAACTTCAAATGATTATTGATAGTCAAAAAGCTGTATATGATAAAGTCAGACTTGGCTATAACACTAAGAAAATAAAAATTTTTGAAAAATATTTTTGTCAATGCAACAAAACTATCAAATATCATTTATTTTAAATGAGGCAAGGTAGGACACAAAGTTTATACATGTTTATTAAATAAATTTGATGATAGAAATATTAAAGAATATGGATTTCAAAAGGAACCATTGTGACTAACTCCAAAGGACCCAAGTTAACCTGGGTACCTAAGGTTAAAACTTGATTTCATGTGTGCAGGTGTATCTTGCATCCCAAGCAACAAAATGAAAGTGGTATCTTAATAGTGGATGCTCAAGACATATGACTGGTGATGAATCTCAATTCATCATATTGAAAATAAAAAATAGAGGGATGGTTACCTTTGGAGATAATGGCAAAGAGAAGATCATCGATATCAGTAACATTGGTATCACTCCCTCCACTTGCATTGAAGATATTTTACTTGTAGATGGTCTTTAGCATAATCTTTTAAGTATTAGTCAATTATGTGATAAAGGTTATAAAGTAGTTTTTGAATCATCTATGTGCATTGTAACTAATCTCACTGATGTTAGTACTAGATCCATTGGACATAGACATGGCAATGTATACATGGTTGATTTGGATAATCTCTCTTTACAAAACATGCAATGTCTTATGGCTATGAATGCTAAAATTAATGACACTAGTTGGCTTTGGCATCATAGGCTTGCACATATTAGTATGTACACACTTTCCAAAATCATTAAAAAAGATTTAGTCGTTGGTTTGCCAAAAATTAATTTTGATAAAGATAAAATTTATGATGCATGTCAATTAGGTAAACAAATAAGAGTTTTCTTTAAATCTAAAAATATTATTTCAACTTCTAAACCACTAGAACTCTTGCATATGGATTTATTTGGCCCTACATGGACAACTAGTCTCGGATGAAAAAGATATGGTTTTATAATCATTGATAATTTTATGCATTTTACTTGGATTTTGTTTTTAGCTTCTAAGGATGAAGCATTTTCAGCTGTTGGTGCAAAAATCTACCTGCGTCGGAGAAGCTGGAGTCGAGGGAGTCGCGGTCGCTGCCGAGACCTGTAAAAGAAGTCTAAACCGGAGTTAGGGTTGCTCCGGCAAGACCCTCCGATGCTCAAGTCAGTTCTCTGCCTCAACAAGAATGGAGTGCTCGAACGAAAATTTTAGCAGAGTTTTTGGATAGAAATTAGAGCTTAGAGAATAACGTATCTGGGGTCTCTTTTTTATAGGCGGAGGGTGCGATAAATGATAGCGACGTTTGTAACCGTCTGGCAGTGGGCCTTTCGGAGCCAGGAGGAGTTTGTTATGGAGGGTAGTGGAATGAAATCGTGGCCATCACTGCGACCTGCCACGTGGAGTCTGTCATGGGGAGTGGAGCGGCGTCCATTGTCGTGACTTGCCAGAGGGTGGAGGAGCCACGCGGTATCAGTCACAGGAAGTGGAGCAGAGTCGTGGTCATTACTGTGGCCTGCTAGGGAGAGATGGAGCCACACGGAATCCATCGCAGGAAGTGGAGCAGAGTCGTGGCCGTTACTATAGCCTGCAAGGGGGTCCAGGCCTGTCGGCAATAGAAATCCGAAAGGAATTCGCCCTCAACGGAAGCTTGGCCAAAGGCTTATGGTGGGGATCCGATGCGGACCGCTCGTGGCAGAAACTTGAAGTAGATCATTTGTAGCAGAAACTCGGAGGGGGTCGCTTGCGGTAGGAGCTTGAAGTCCGGCCCTTGTAGGAGTTCGGGGTGAGGTCCACCTGCAAAAGGAGATCAGGACGAGGTCCGGCTCCCGTAGGAGTCCGAATGAAGTCCACCTGCAGTTGAAGTTGGGGATGAAGCCCAGCTCCCGTAGGAGTCCGGATGAAGTCCACTTGCAGTTGAAGTTGGAGACGAAGTCTGGCTCCCGTAGGAGTTCGGATGAAGTCCACCTGCAGTTGAAGTTGGGGATGAAGTCTGGCTCCCGTAGGAGTCTGGATGAAGTCTTCCTGCAGTTGAAGTTGGGGATGAAGTCTGGATGAAGTCTTTCTTCAGTTGAAGTCAGGGATGAAGTCCGACTCCCGTAGGAGTCCGGATGAAGTCTTCCTTCAGTTGAAGTCAGAGACGAAGTCTGGCTCCCATAGGAGTCCGGATGAAGTCCACCTGCAGTTGAAGTTGGGGACGAGATCCGGCTCCCGTAGGAGTCCGGATGAAGTCTACCTGCAGTCGAAGTCGGGGATGAGATCCGGCTCCCGTAGGAGTCCGGATGAAGTCTACCTGCGCAGTTGAAGTTGGGGATGAAGCCCAGCTCCCGTAGGAGTCCGGATGAAGTCCACTTGCAGTTGAAGTTGGAGATGAAGTTCGGCTCCCGTAAGAGTCCAGATGAAGTTCACCTGCAGTTGAAGTTGGGGACGAAGTCCGGCTCTCGTAGGAGTCTGGATGAAGTCTTCCTGCAGTTGAAGTCGGGGACGAAGTTCGACTCCCGTAGGAGTCTGGATGAAGTCCACCTGCAGTTGAAGTTGGGGACGAGATCTGGCTCCCGTAGGAGTCCGGATGAAGTCTACCTGCAGTCGAAGTCGGGGATAAGATCCGGCTCCCGTAGGAGTCCGGATGAAGTCTACCTGCGCAGTTGAAGTCGGGGATGAAGTCTGGCTCCCGTAGGAGTCCGGATGGAGTCCACCTGCAGTTGAAGTTGGGGACGAAGTCCGGCTCCCATAAGAGTCTGGATGAAGTCTTCCTTCAGTTGAAGTCGGGGATGAAGTCTGGCTCCCGTAGGAGTCCGGATGAAGTCCACCTGCAGTTGAAGTTGGGGACGAGATCCAGCTCCCGTAGGAGTCCGGATGAAGTCTACCTGCAGTCAAAGTCAGGGATGAGATCCGACTCCCGTAGGAGTCCGGATGAAGTCTACCTGTGCAGTTGAAGATGGGGACAAAGCCCGGCTCCCGTAGGAGTCCGGATGAAGTCCACCTACAATTGAAGTTGGGGACGAAGTCCGGCTCCTGTAGGAGTTCGGATGAAGTCTTCCTGTAGTTGAAGTCGGGGATGAAGTCCGGCTCCGTAGGAGTCTGGATGAAGTCCACCTGCAGTTGAAGTTGGGGACGAGATCCAGCTCCTGTAGGAGTTCGAATGAAGTCTACCTGCAACTGATGTTGGGGACGAGATCCGGCTCCCATAGGAGTCCGGATGAAGTCTACCTGCAGTTGAAGTCAGGGATGAGATCCGACTCCCGCGGGAGTCCGGATGAAGTCTACCTGCGCAGTTGAAGTCGGAGATGAAGTTCGGCTCCCATAGGAGTCCGGATGGAGTCCACCTGCAGTTGAAGTTGGGGATGAAGTCCGGCTCTCGTAGGAGTCCGGATGAAGTCTTCCTTCAGTTGAAGTCGGGGACGAAGTCTGGCTCCCGTAGGAGTCTGGATGAAGTCCACCTGCAGTTGAAGTTGGGGACGAGATCCGGCTCCCGTAGGAGTCCGAATGAAGTCTTCCTTCAGTTGAAGTCAGGGACGAAGTCCGGCTCCCGTAGGAGTCCGGATGAAATCCACCTGCAGTTGAAGTTGGGGACGAGATCCGGCTCCCGTAGGAGTCCGGATGAAGTCTTCCTTCAGTTGAAGTCGGGGATGAAGTATTGGGAAATATGTCCAAAAAGCCAATCGTCAAGCTGTTGACGGTTGAGCAACCAAGTATTGTAATTGATTTGTTAATAAATAAAATATATTTGGCATCTTCATCATAAGCTTTCATCTTCTAATGAACTCCATTGTTATGATGAAGTCCTTAGGACTATTTAAGTTCGATAAAGAGAGGATTTATCGATTAGTCCTTAAAACTGTTCACGACCAAATGATAAGCTGTTAATAAGGACGACAGCTTCTATCGAGCATAGGTCGCTGTAGGCCATATGGGTTGGTTGTCCTCTTAACCAAGGAGTGTGGAGACACTGGTATGGCATACAGGTGAGATGTAAGGGTACATCATCATTGAACATGACCAACTCCAGAGTATTCTGCTGTCGAGAATGTCTCTGATGGGATATAGGTATAAGTGTCCCTTAGACTTGAGATCGCCTCAGTGACTTGCAAGCAACTCACTGTGCTTTGGTACTGGACTAACTAAATTTTTAATTCAGGGACGGAAGGCTTCTGGGCATAGTCAAGTACTTGCAAAGTCAGAGTGTGATCGTGTTGCCCAGCTATGCAACCCAAGAGGGGGGGTGAATTGGGTTTCTAAAAATTTTAAGCCCAACAGATAATTTATGAAGAACAAAACAATGGCTTTAAATCAATATTAATTACCTAAAGCAGTATTGCAAGGATATAATAAAGAAATAAGATAAAGCAATAAAGCACACCACAAACACAAGGATTTATAGTGGTTCGGTGCTAACCTTGCACCTACATCCACTCCCCAAGATCCCACTTGGGAATTTCAATCCACTATCCTTTGTATTCAACCCGAATACAAAACGTCGGAAACTCCGACACTAGCTATCCCAAGCTAGAATACAAGACGTCGGAAACTCCGACCCTAGCTATCCCAAGCTAGAACACTTGTTTCCCGGGTACAAGCAAACCCAAAATACTTCGATTTCAGGTTCGGATCAACCTTTCCTTGTTTTGGAAATCCTCCAAAAATAAGAGCAAAAACTCACAAAGAGTAAGAATATTTAGAGCACAGATGAATACAATAACAGCTCCTTAAATGAGCAAATATAACAATAAAAGCTTTACTCAAATGAAGAACCCCTTTTTCAGATTTTCTCAAGATGAATGAACGGTTGAACGCTTGAGAAGAGGTTGATTGTTGATTGAAGATCTCTTGAAAGCTTTGAACGATCTCTAGATCAAGGTTGAAAACAATCGACTTGAAAGATTCTCTCTTTGAATGCTCTTGCTTTTCTTTTTCACAAACTCTCTTGAATATTGTGGATCCTCTCTCTTCTTCTTGAATATTTCGTTGATCTCAGATTTCGGATCCTCTCTTCTCTTTTGATCTCACGTTTGATCTCCCGATTTCCACACCTTTTCTTTGCAATTTGATCTGCTATTTAATCTGCAATTTCCTTTCACCATTTTAAGCATTTTATGGCATTAGTAGCAAGAGAAAATAATTTAGGCAGATAAAGAGCCGTTAGAGGATTTTTAGGAAGCATAAAAGGCAATTAAAACGGGCAAAAAAATAGCCGTTGCTGACATTTCCCGTCGTAGGGGTCGACTCATGAGTCGACTCATGCTTCAGGAGTCGACTCATGAGTCGACTTCTGTTGCAACAGACCAGAAGGTCTGATTTCTGGATTTTTAGGCTCAAATCAGCAGAGGTCGACTCATGAGTCGACTCATGCCTTGTGGGTCGACTCATGAGTCGACTCACAGGTCGTGCCAAGTCAAAAATCCAGCGTGCCATGGGAATTTTTTGCGTGCCATTCAGCTCATAGTGTCATGAGTTGACTCATGAGTCAACTCATGCACTTCAAACCTTCATAACTTCAAAAATATAAGTCCAAACACAATAAAATTTTCACCAATAGATTTCAAATCATTTGTTCTACCAAATGGTACTATCAAATCAGGATTTTAGTGAAATTATGATTTTGCCCTTGAAGAGCATAAGGACTTTTTCAATTGTTTGTATCCCTTCAATCTGCTTTGTAATCATCAAAATCAATCTAGGAGCAACAATCTCCCCCTTTTTGGTGATGACAAAACATATGAACAAAAATATTTATGTTAATGCATTAATTTCAAAAGAATCCATTATGGGTGTATATGCTTGAAAAGAGTATGATTCTTTTGGCATGTAATATAAATGCAAAAATAGTTTGTCCATTTTCTTAAAGATTTGAAAAGGGTATTAGATCATTTTGAGTTCAAGATATTTCAGAGCAAGAGAAGATAAATAACTTTTTCTATGTATCAGAGCAAAAATAATTTTTACAATGATATCAGAAAAGATTTTATAATGTATCAGAGCAAGAAAATTTTTAATGTATCAGAGAAAATTTCATACAGTATCAGAGCAAATGTTATAATATTTTAGAGAAACCTTCACACTGTATCGGATCAAATGTTATCATGTATCAGATCAAGTTGAAAGAAATTGTAGGATGTATCGAGTAAAACAAATTTCTTATTGATGTCTCAAGGTGAGTAAAATTTCAAAAGCAAGTTTGAATATCAGAGCATATATATAAAAAAATACTTATTTGCATTGTACTCATGATTAAAGTTCTGTCTGATACCAAATTTCTCTGTCTGATACCAAATTTCGATACCAAAATTTCTCAAAGTTTTGTTTAATCTTTCAATCCTTGTTTTTGTCTAATTTCTCCAATATTTATTTAATTTCTTCAATATTTGTTTTAATTTAATTTCTCTCCCTTTTTCTCATAATTTAGGGTTTTGCTTTTTGTCTAATTTCAATTTTTGTTTAATTTTAATTTCTCCCCCTTTTTGACATCATCAAACATAGTTAACTCTTTCTTTTCCTTTTCTGAAAATATTCTTTAATTTCTTCCTCTTTAGAGTTTTTCACAGATGTTTGCTCCCCCTTAATATAGCAATTATCAATAGCAAACAACAACAAGGAGAAGATAACATATCAGAGATTGAAATATAACCAAAATATAATCATTACAAAGATATAGGTAAAAGATGATTTCATTAATATCATAATTGTTTCAATACATAAAATTCAACCAGCTAAATGTCAATACATAGCCCCAAGGAATAGATCCTAGAACAAGATACTAACTCCTAGAACCTAGTAAAGATCAAGATAAGTCAATGATCAAGACAAATCATGGATCGGAGTCATCAGATCTGGTATGAGAAGATGATGGATCAGAAGTGCGTCCTCTACCCCGTCTGCCTCTGCCACGAGTAGGAGAACGAGATGAACTGGGAGGCTGAGAACGCTGAGATACTAGGGCTGATATCATGAGTCTGATAGAATCAAGTACGTTCAGTGCTCTGGAAACAGATTGAAGTAGAGCAGTGAACTGGGTAGTAGCATGCTCACTCGATCCTCTGATCTCTTTCCTCAGTAGCTCATATCCACCTTCTAATGCTCCTCTGAGCCTTCCAGCCTCTGCAGTGAGGTCTGTGACCTCAATGGTAGACTCCTGTGGCTGGGGATGGGCCAATGCAAGGACTTGCCCCTGCAAGTCAAGAACTCTGCCAGTAAGTCTCCAGACTGTATCCTCAAGCTGCTGTATCCTGACGGACTGATCTGAAATCATCTGAAATATAGTGGAGATGTGGGGAGTAATGGTCTGATCAGAAGAAGTAGCTCCAGGTGCAAAAGAAGTACTACTCCACTGCTAGACAACAAAGAAGCCACATGCTGAGATATATGCTCGATCTGATCGTCAGCCAGTCTGAACTCTGAATGAGGTGCTCTGCTCTCTGGCTGATACACTGGTGTTGGCATCCTAGTAAACTCAGAAGGGCCAGCCTCAGTATCATGAATGAACTGGGTATCTGGTGAAGCTGCCCTGAAATCATGTACAGGAGAAGATGGACCTTCTTCTTCTACTCTACCTTCAGTTCTGTCCTCAGCTCTTATTTCAGCTCTATCCTCAGCTCTCTCCTCAGCTCTTTCTTCAGAGCCCTTGATCCAACCACCAACAGTCTTTGTAATTCCCATTCGGTGCAGGCTGTGTTGGTTGAAAGTGTCCACATGTGAGAGCTTGGTAGGTGTCTCCCCTTCACAGCTAACTCTAAACCTCCTAAATACTCTAGTAAGGGCCATACCATAAGGCAAGTGTGCCTTGGATCTGTTCAAAGTTTCTCTCATGGCCTCTATCATAAGTGCAGGGAGGTTTAGGGGGGTCTGAGTGATGATATGAAACATGACACATACATCTCTGCCAGATAGTAAGTCATGTCTACCACTCCTAGGAAAGAAGAGTTTCGTTACAATCTGATGCAGGACCCTCATCTCAATGGACAGTAGCTTTGCTTCCAATCTGTTTAAGCTTTCTGAAAAATCTTCTCCTAAGATAATTCTGATCCCTTCTTCTTTAATTGGGAGTTCCATATATGAGTATCCTTCACTAGGCAACTGAAGTATCTCTCCCAATATCCTAGAATCCAAACAGATGTCAATCCCCTTTACAGTTGAAGTCACAGACCCGTTTCCATAATTTAGGTTCTGGTAGAACTCTCTGACTAGATCAACATAGGTGACTTCCTTAAGAGAGCAGTAGAGTTCCCATCCTTGATTTTTGATCTTACTTGCAAAAGTAAAGCCTTCTTTCTCAAAGAACCGAAAATCTATATTTTTCCCGGTTTCTACTTTTCTATCAGAAAGAAGATTTACACTGGGGCTTATGGAGGATTGAGAGGGACCTTGAGCAGGTACTGAAACTGGATTGGGAACAGTGGAAGACTGAGCATGCCTTTTCTTTCGGACAATTTCCTCAGGCTCTCGGATTGATTTCCTCCTTTGGGGAAGTTTCATCTTTGGAGCCATATCCAATAAAGTAGCAGACAAGAAGACTTGAATTCAGTGGAGGAGGGATCACAAAAGAGTAAAGAAGAATTTTGGTGGAGAAAAGAAGTGGATTTTGAATGAACGGTGAAGTTCTAGGGCACGTTCCACCCGCGCCTATCACTGCAAGAAAGCACAGAAAAATCCTTTTCAAGGAGGCGATTTTTGGTGGAGAGGAGGAGGGAGAATTGCCTCAGAATTGATCCTTGGATTTGGAGCAAAAAGAGTTGGAGAGGACGGCTTTCGGAAGGAAGACGACGAGAAGATGAGTCGTCTCATAAACAAGGTTTCCCGTTTTAAAAACAATGAACCCGATGGAAGTTGGTGGGATTTACAAGTTTGCCATTGAGTCGACTCATGGGGGTCGACTCATGAAGTTCAGAAAATCAGGAAAAATGCAAATAAATTCCAGAAAAATTCAAAATTTTGGGAGAATGAATTTTGCTCAATGATAAGTTTTTAGAGTGATAAAACTGAGCTTTTGAAACCAGGATAGTTGTTGGAAATTGAGCTCTAAGAATATTTGATAATAATTAAGAGAAGTTTAGGCAAATGGATCTAGAATTCTTAGATTTCTCCTAATTTCACAGAATCTATCCTCACTAAGGGCCTTTGTAAAGATATCGGCTAATTGATTTTCAGTGCAAACATATTCAAGAATTATATTTTTGTTTTGAACATGTTCTCTTATGAAATGATGTCTTATCTCAATATGTTTAGATCTTGAGTGTTGTATTGGATTTTTAGATAGATTTATAGCACTTGTATTATCACATTTTATTGGTGTTTCATTAAGTTTGATTCCAAAATCTTCGAGTTGTTGCTTAATCCACAAGATTTGAGCACAACAACTTCCGGCTGCAATGTATTCGGCCTCAGCCGTAGACAGTGCCACCGAATTTTGTTTCTTGCTAAACCATGAGATTAGGTTAACTCCAAGAAATTGGCAAGTTCCACTTGTGCTTTTTCTATCTAATTTACATCCAGCAAAATCAGCATCAGAATATCCTAACAAATTAATTTGTGAGTCCTTAGAGTACCATAACCCTATAGTTTGTGTACCATTTAAGTATCTAAGGATTCTTTTAACAGCATTCAAATGAGATTCCTTAGGATTAGATTGATATCTTGCACATAAGCAAACACTAAACATGATATCAGGCCTACTTGCAGTTAAATATAATAATGAGCCAATCATACCTCTATAGTATTTTAAGTCTACGCTTTTACCTTCATCATCCTTGTCAAGCTTACATGAGGGACTCATTGGTGTGCCAATTGGTTTGCAGTTCTCCATTCCAAATCTTTTGAGTAGTTCCTTGGTGTACTTGCTTTGGGTGATGGAGATTCCCTCTTTTGATTGTTTGATTTGGAGTCCGAGGAAGAAGGTGAGTTCTCCCATCATGCTCATCTCGAACTCTCCCTGCATAAGCTTAGCAAAGTCTTGACAAAGGGATTCATTAGTAGACCCAAAAATTATGTCATCAACATAAATTTGTATAATTAGCATATCATTTTGGTTTCTTTTAATAAATAGAGTTGTATCCACATTGCCTCTTGAGAAACCATTATTTAGTAGAAATTTGCTTAGCCTTTCATACCATGCTCTAGGTGCTTGTTTTAGACCATATAAAGCTTTATTTAATCTAAAGACATGATTGGGAAAAGCATGATTTTCAAATCCAGGGGGTTGTTCTACATATACTTCTTCAGAAATATATCCATTTAAAAATGCACTTTTAACATCCATTTGAAATAGTTTGAATTTCATAAAGCAAGCATAAGCAAGTAGAAGTCTAATGGCTTCTAATCTAGCAACAGGTGCAAAGGTTTCATCAAAATCAATTCCTTCTTCTTGATTATATCCCTTAGCAACCAGTCTTGCTTTATTTCTAATTACATTTCCATGCTCATCTAATTTGTTTCTAAAGACCCATTTTGTGCCAATTATTGAATAATCTTTAGGTCTTTTCACTAAGGTCCAAACATTATTTCTTTCAAATTGACTGAGTTCTTCTTGCATAGCATTGATCCAGTTATGATCATTTTCAGCTTCTTCAAAAGTTTTAGGTTCAAGTTGAGATACAAAAGCACAATGATTAAGTACATCTCTAAGTGAAGAACGTGTTTTTACCCCATGCATAGGATCACCGATAATTAATTCCTTAGGGTGGTTGTGAACATACCTCCATTCCTTGGGTAAGTCATTTGTACCTTGAGGTTGTTCTTGAATTTCTTCACCTTTCTCATTTTGTTCATCTTCTTGATCCTTGTCTTCTGGAGTTGCTGAATCTTTCAGAGTGATCTCCTTCATACCTTCTATTAGTGGATCTGCATCATCAACACCCTCATTCTTCCTTGAAGAAGATCGTTAGATTCATCAAAGACAACATGTATGGACTCCTCAACTACTAAGGTTCTTTTGTTGAACACTCTAAATGCTTTACTAGTGGAGGAGTAACCTAGAAGGATTGCTTCATCTGATTTTGCATCAAATTTATCAAGTTTTTCTTTGCCATTATTTAATACAAAACATCGGCAACCAAAAACATGAAAATAGGCAATATTTGGTTTTCTTCCTTTCCAAAGTTCATAGGGGGTTTTCTTTAAAAATTGTCTTATTAAAGCATGATTTAAAATGTAACATGCTGTGTTAATAGCTTCCGCCCAAAAATATTTTGGAAGGTTACTTTCACAGAGCATGGTACGGGCCATTTCTTCTAAGGTTCTATTTTTCCTTTCAACTACCCCATTCTGTTGGGGTGTCCTAGGAGCAGAGAAGTTGTGGCCAATTCCATTTTCATCATAAAAATTTTCAAAGTCATGATTTTCAAATTCTGTTCCATGATCACTTCTAATATTTTGAATTGAAAACCCTTTTTCATTAGTGACTTTTCGATGAAGTTTCGTGAAAATTTGAAAAGTTTCATTTTTGTGAGCTAAAAAGAAAACCCAAGTAAAACGAGAGTAATCATCAATTATTACAAATCCATATCGTTTTCCTCCTAGACTAGTGGTTTTAGTTGGTCCAAATAAATCCATATGTAAGAGCTCTAAAGGTCTAGAAGTTGAAATAGTGTTTTTGGATTTAAATGATACTCTAGTTTGTTTACCTAATTGGCATGCATCACAAATTCTATCCTTTTCAAAATTTAATTTTGGCAAACCGAGAACTAAATCCTTTTTGATTAATTTTGAAAGAGAATGCATGCTAATATGTGCAAGTCTACGATGCCACAGCCAACTAGTCTCATTTATTTTAGCATTTAAGGAAACTAGGCATTGCATGTCTAATTTAGTTAAATCATTCAAGTCTACCATATAAACATTGCCATGCCTATGTCCTATAAATTTAATGCCATCGTTAATAGGACTCGTCACAATGCATACAGATGATTCAAAACTTACTTTATACCCTTTATCACAGAATTGACTAATGCTGAGTAAGTTATGCTTTAAACCTTTAACAAGTAAAACATTCTCAATGTATTTGGAGGGAGTGATACCAATGTTACCTATCCCGATGATCTTTCCTTTGCCATTATCTCCAAAGGTGACCATCCCTCCATCCTTAGCATCAAGCGTGATGAATTGTGATTCATCACCAGTCATGTGTCTCGAGCATCCGCTGTCAAGATACCATTTCCTGTTTCCTTCTTGGGATGCTAGACACACCTGCAAGCACAGATCAAGTTTCTGTCTTAGGTACCCAAGCTTTCTTGGGTCCTTTCAGGTTAGTCAGAATGGTTCCTTTTGGAACCCATATTTTCTTTGTGTTTGCATATTTGTTAATAAGACATGTGTATGATTTATGTCCTATTCTTCCACATTTAAAACAAGTAATATTTGTAGGCTTTTTGTTTGAATAATTTGCATAAATATCCTTCAAAAATTTTTGTTTCTTCAGGGGTTTGTAACCAAGTCCAGCCTTATCATATATAGCTTTCTGATTATCAAGGATCATATTTAGCTTGTTTGAACTTAAGGTGAACTTATCTACCATAGATTTCAGCCTGTTAATTTCATCCTTAAAGTTTTGATTTTCTTGAATCAATGTGAATTTTTCAATTGAAAGAATTTTAGCTTGTTTCACTAAGGACTGATTTTCCAATTTCAGCTCTTTGTTTTTCTTCCCTAGTTTCTTTAATTCATCAATTGAATCATAGAAAGCTTCATGCAATTCTTCAAAAGTAAATTCACTAGTGGATTCAGAAGTTACCTCATTTTCATGTGCCATCAGGCACAGATTGGCTTGTTCGGTTGAGGTTTCCTCGTCGGAGCTTGAGTCATCACTCGCACTCCAGGTCGCCATCATTGCCTTCTTTTTGAATTTCTTTGGACCTTTCTTCAATTGAGGACATTCGGATCTGAAATGTCCTGGCTTCTTGCACTCATAGCATATAGGGGTTTGATCTTTCTCCTTTTCTATGCTTTGATCCCCTTTTGTAAATTTCTTTCTCATCCCTTGTTTCCTTTTTCTTAGAAACTTCTTGAATTTTCGGATGATGAGAGCCATCTCCTCATCCTGATCTTTATCTTCAGAGTCATCTGTTTCATAATCAGGTGAAGTTGTGGATTTGAGGGCAATGGTTCTTTTCTTTTTGATTTCATCCTCTTGATGTTGCATCATGCTAAGTTCATGAGTCATCAAGGATCCAAAAAGCTCTTCTAGAGGTAGAGTGTTCAAGTCCTTTGGTTCTTGGATGGCAGTCACCTTGGCTTCGCAAGTTCTTGGCAGTGACCTGAGAATCTTCCTTACAAGTTCACTGTTAGTATAAGATTTGCCAAGACTCTTTAAACCATTGATTATATTAGTAAAACGAGTAAACATAGCAGTTATGGACTCATCATGCTCTATTTTGAACAATTCATATTTATGTACAAGCATGTTTATTTTAGACTCTTTTACTTGATTTGTTCCCTCATGGGTGACTTCTAACCTATTCCATATTTCTTTAGCAGATGCACAAGTAGAAATGCGATTAAATTCACTAGCATCTAGTGCACAATAAAGAACATTCATAGCTTTGGCATTTAATTGTGCCAATTTCTTGTCAACCTCATCCCATTCTTTCTCGGGTTTGGTTGACTCCTCACCATCTATAATCTTGGTGGGTGTGTGAGGACCATTCACTATGATACTCCACATATCATAGTCGAGTGCTTGTATGAAAATCTTTATCCGAGCTTTCCAATAGGTGTAATTAGACCCATTGAAAAGTGGAGGTCGGTTTGTTGATTGCCCCTCAGCTAGAGAAGTTCCAACATGGGTTGCCATAGATCTTTGGCTCTTTGATTGTTAGATCAAAGAAGGGCTAGAGCACTGGCTCTGATACCACTTGTTGCCCAGCTATGCAACCCAAGAGGGGGGGTGAATTGGGTTTCTAAAAATTTTAAGCCCAACAGATAATTTATGAAGAACAAAACAATGGCTTTAAATCAATATTAATTACCTAAAGCAGTATTGCAAGGATATAATAAAGAAATAAGATAAAGCAATAAAGCACACCACAAACACAAGGATTTATAGTGGTTCGGTGCTAACCTTGCACCTACATCCACTCCCCAAGATCCCACTTGGGAATTTCAATCCACTATCCTTTGTATTCAACCCGAATACAAAACGTCGGAAACTCCGACACTAGCTATCCCAAGCTAGAATACAAGACGTCGGAAACTCCGACCCTAGCTATCCCAAGCTAGAACACTTATTTCTCGGGTACAAGCAAACCCAAAACACTTCGATTTCAGGTTCGGATCAACCTTTCCTTGTTTTGGAAATCCTTCAAAAATAAGAGCAAAAACTCACAAAGAGTAAGAATATTTAGAGCACAGATGAATACAATAACAGCTCCTTAAATGAGCAAATATAACAATAAAAGCTTTACTCAAATGAAGAACCCCTTTTTCAGATTTTCTCAAGATGAATGAACGGTTGAACGCTTGAGAAGAGGTTGATTGTTGATTGAAGATCTCTTGAAAGCTTTGAACGATCTCTAGATCAAGGTTGAAAATAATCGACTTGAAAGATTCTCTCTTTGAATGCTCTTGCTTTTCTTTTTCACAAACTCTCTTGAATATTGTGGATCCTCTCTCTTCTTCTTGAATATTTCGTTGATCTCAGATTTCGGATCCTCTCTTCTCTTTTGATCTCACGTTTGATCTCCCGATTTCCACACCTTTTCTTTGCAATTTGATCTGCTATTTAATCTGCAATTTCTTTCACCATTTTAAGCATTTTATGGCATTAGTAGCAAGAGAAAATAATTTAGGCAGATAAAGAGCCGTTAGAGGATTTTTAGGAAGCATAAAAGGCAATTAAAATGGGCAAAAAAATAGCCGTTGCTGACATTTCCCGTCGCAGGGGTCGACTCATGAGTCGACTCATGCTTCAGGAGTCGACTCATGAGTCGACTTCTGTTGCAACAGACCAGAAGGTCTGATTTCTGGATTTTTAGGCTCAAATCAGCAGAGGTCGACTCATGAGTCGACTCATGCCTTGTGGGTCGACTCATGAGTCGACTCACAGGTCGTGCCAAGTCAAAAATCCAGCGTGCCATGGGAATTTTTTGCGTGCCATTCAGCTCATAGTGTCATGAGTTGACTCATGAGTCGACTCATGCACTTCAAACCTTCATAACTTCAAAAATATAAGTCCAAACACAATAAAATTTTCACCAATAGATTTCAAATCATTTGTTCTACCAAATGGTACTATCAAATCAGGATTTTAGTGAAATTATGATTTTGCCCTTGAAGAGCATAAGGACTTTTTCAATTGTTTGTATCCCTTCAATCTGCTTTGTAATCATCAAAATCAATCTAGGAGCAACAGATCGAGATGGGATTGACCACTCCAAGAGTTGGAGAAGAATGAGTCACTGTATTTCAATTTAGCAAAACTTTGGCCAGGGTAATCCATCAGATGGATTTGATATTTTGAAATACAATGTGGACAACCTGATCAGAGTTGACAGTTGAACTCTGGGGTGTCCTATGATCATTTTGGTCAAGGGGATGAATTATATGAAAACTATATCCGCATGGGTTCTAAGGATGTTGTTCTACACATTCGACCTATCCGATCGTCGGGTACCATTGCTAGATGGTCACTTCGATTGGTACAGAAATTTATTCCTGTACTATCGGCTTAGGTTCGGACCTATGAGGTCACACACATTAGAGTTCATGATCCGATCAGATGGTTGATCAACGATTAAGAATCATTCTAGGATTAAATGATCAATACGATTGACATTTAACCCAGTGCAAGTATTGCAGGAGGATCGATTAGCAATTCGATTGCTAATTGACTTAATTTGATTAAGCCAATGGGCTGAGATTAAGTATAATTAAATATAATTTAATTAGATTTATTTTGGGCTTGATTGGATCAAGTCCAATTGGTTTATTGGATAAGCCAAGTGCAAGGAAAAACTAGTCCTAGTTCAACTAGGACTTGGGTCAATCTAATTTCTAATTTGATTAGAAAATTAAATCAGATTTAAATCTAATTTAATCTAATTAAATTAGGTTCTTAATTGAGTTAATACCTATTTTAATTAGATTAATCTAATTTTGGTTTGATTTGATTTGAGAAACCAAATTAAAATAAGTCATAAGATAGAATCCTAGTAAGACTAGGATTCCACCTTGCGCCACATAAGCCTTCCCCACACCCTCTCTCTTATTCAACGTCAATCTCCACTTATTTTGTGTGACAAAAGCCCTCTCCCAGGTCTCTCCCACGTTCACAAAAGGTTTCCTCTCTTCTTTCTTACATGGAAGGTGGTTTGGATCAAATCAAAAAGGAATAAGTTTGGATTTCGAATTCTATGAGATAGAGTTTTAGAAATCCAAAACTCTTTCAATTTTGTACCAAATTTATTCAATTTTTTTTAAAATTTTTGTGGCTTTTAGGGTATACATTTTGCACCCTTTGCTAGTGATCCATGCATAAAAATATGGAGGAGGTGCTCAAGAGTTGGGTGCCCCTTAACTTGCCATGTTTGGATATGCCTTGACTAGGTATTTGACCTAGATAAGGACTCTATGATATGTCTCTGTATAAAATGAGTTTCTTTATAAAATTTTAGAAGAAGACAGAAATTTTAGAGACCTTTGAGCCATCCAAAAATCAGAGAGAAAGACCTTTGGGTCGTGGAGATATAAAAGATGCAAGTTAGGGTGTCTAGAGAGAAAAACGTGAAGAAGAAGAGGGTCTTCTTCTAAGTTTTTTGTTTTCATATCTTTCCTCCCTCCATCTTGAGTTTTCTGAGAGCGTCTCAGATCTGAAACTCCTCCTTTTACTTTCTATCTTTGAAAGAGTCCAAATCAAGAAGAAGGAGGTACCTGATCAACCATCAAAGAAGGATCAGCGAAGTACTAGCATACTGTGCTGATTTCTGAAGCAGGACTTCTGATCGAGATTCGTGAGCTCATGTGGATGACTCCTAGAGGTCGGATGTGTGTGCGGCTTGTAACATCATCCTCAAGCTCGGATCAGCGAGGTTAGAGTATCTAACTTACAAGGTAATAGATCTGATCTATTGTTTAATACATACATTAGATGTGGTATAGAAACATGTTGATATGATCAACATGTAGTTCATGCTATATTTATATATTTTAATTTTAATTTAATGCTATGTAATAATCATGTAATAGGATCTTAGATCTAAGGATTTTCTAATTTTAGAAAATAAATTTTAATTTATTTTAGCCTTCCGCTGTATGATCTTGAAAAAGTTTCAAGATCTAACCCTGAAACCCTAGATCTGGTTCTTTCAATTGGTATCAGAGCCCAGGTTCTTTATTACATGATTATTTATACATGCTTAGATTATTTTTAGATTAGATATAATTTATAATCTGATTATTAAATCTAAAATTAAAATTTTAGATCAATCACAAACTGCAAGGTTGTCCTGCTGTAAGGTTTATCCCTTACAGTGCAAAGGTTGTCCTAGTTTGTATAGATCTATCTTTAATCATAAATTTGTTAGATATGATCTAGATTAAATTTATGATTTATTAGATTTAAAAGATATTTAAATCTAAAATAAAATCTCTTTGTTAATAATTTTTGTGCAAAGAAATTATTTAAAGTTGAAACTATTTCAATTACATGAACCTGTTTAGATTAGATCTAAAGTAGTTTCATATTTATTTCAGTTGTATCTTGATTATGAATCAAAAATGCAATATGGTTGGTATAATCATATTGTAAAATTATTTTACAGATATGAAAATTATTTTTTGAAAAGCCAAACCCAACCCTCAGCCCAAAACTTAATTAAGAATTAAAAAGTTGTTTGATTAGGTTCTAGGATTGTGAATTGAAGAACCTAAGACATAAATCATAACACATTGGGTTAATGGGTTAGTGAGAATTAGGTCCATTAATTGGGTTAGATCTATGGTTAGATTAAAGATGGACTTAATTAGAGAATTGACTAAATCTAATCAATTGTTGTCTTAGATTAGGTCAAGGATTCTCTAGATCAATTACAATAGTTGTAGTTGGTCAAGTCCATGTCTTTAACGAGAACCAAATGGACTTGATTCTTGGCTAAGCGGTCTAGCACGAACTGTTAGGTTGATCTAATCGAAACTAATTAAACCAGTTGGTGTCTAAGGTAAACCAGACCGGTGGTTTTTAATTGGGAGCCCACTTACCTGGCCATTTCTGATGGTGTCTAAGGCAAGCTTTGGCAGACCCTCCCACTGATCGAACTTACCTGGCCTCTTGGTGAAATTATGTTTTGATCGGATCACTTGACTATTCGAGCTGACCCATGTCAGCTAGGTAAATCAGTGTGACTGATTTAGGTGCTCCTAGACCAGCCCTTTTAATGGTCTCCCTTAAGCTGACTTGGTGAAGCCAGTGGGAGGATCATGATAAGCTGGTTCATCTGACCTCATCCTCTATATTATTTAAATTCTCTAAAATTATTAGGTCTTTAAAATGATAAATTTATGGAGATAACTGAGTCATAGCCTCCCATTAAGGTGTTTGATAATGAGTCCATTAACTCAATAATCATTGCAGACCCAAAGGCCTGGTGCTTGTTGACTAATGGAATTATCACTCATCGTATGATGACTTGGAAGTGTTTCTCTAATGGTGGTTAGGTGAGCCAACCAAAGTTGGGCTTAATCATTTGTTTGTTAGATACACCAAGTATGATCATGTTAATGGTTGGACCTAACCGGATCCTTATAGTGGAGGCCAAAGCCTACTGATTAAGTTTTTAGGGCAAAATTAAAATTACTAGAAATTATTTAGAGAAATAATTGGTTATGAACCTACCCTTAGATGTACGTGGGTTGGCCAACCAAAGTTGGGCTAGTGTGCAGTCTAAGTGGATTCTAGTACCCACTAAGGAATTAGAGTAATTCTTCGAATTGGAGGTAGAGGCTACTAATTCGAATAAAATAGTGGGAGAAACCTTTTGATTAAAGTCCAAATCTTTAGGTTTAATGAATCAATTACTAATTAGGTTATGGTTCTCCTTTGTGCAAATATGGCCACTTCCCTATCACTCCGATCATTGTTGGACAATGATAAGTTGGTGGGACCCAACTTCGGTAGCTGGTATCGAAAGTTGAAGATAGTCCTAGAGCATGAACGGATCCTATATGTGATAATGGATCCTGCACTTGAGGAGTCAGCTGTCAATGCATGTGGAACAGTCAGAGACACTTACCAGAAGTGGCTCAATGACCGAACCACGGTGTGCTGTATCATGCTGGCTGTCATGAGCGACGAGTTCAGTCACAGATTCGAGATGGCTCAGCCAAAGGACATGCTTCAAGTGTTGGATGATGCCTTTGGCACACCCGATGACGTAGAGAGGCACAAGACTACTTGTGCCATCTTCAACGCCAAAATGCGGGATGGTGCCTCTATCACTGATCATGTATTATACATGATCGAGCTGATGGAACGATTGAGCAAGCTTGGCTTTCCCTTGCATGAACAGCTTGGGAAAGATGCAATACTGAACTCGCTGCCCAAGTCTTATCTCCCATTCCTCACTCATTATAGAATGACAAAGCCTGAAGAGAACTACCATGGGTTACTGGGGTTGCTTCAGAACTTTGAGAAGGATCACCAACTTTACAAGGAGTCGGTGAACTTAGTGGGAGGTTCGTCTTCTGGTTCTCGATCTTTTAAGAAAGGGAAGAAGAACAAGAAGAAGAAAGTGAAGAAGGTGCAAGTTCAGGCTGGGACATCAGTGCAGAGCCAGACCAAAAAGATCAAGCCCGATAAGAGTCTATTCAATTGGCAAGCACCCTAGATTAGATAGTGTGTCAGATATCTACTTATGGCACTGTAGGCTAGGTCATATAAACAAGAACAGAATAAACAGGTTGACTCTAGAGGAAATCTTCGAAGTTAGTGATTGTGAATCACTTTCAACCTGTGAGTCATGTCTTCTTGGTAAAATGACCAAGTCACCTTTTACTGAAAAAGGTGAGAGAGCTACTGAGCTCTTGGGCCTAATACATACTGATGTATGCGGGCCCATGAGCACCAGTGCTAGAGGTGGATATTTCTACTTCATAACTTTCATGGATGACCTATCCCGATATGGATATGTCTATCTGATGAAATATAAGTCGGATTCATTTGAAATGTTCAAACGATTTCGAAGTGAAGTAGAAAAACAAACTGGAAAGAGTATTAAAACTCTTTGATCTGATCGAGGAGGAGAATACCTTTCTAGTGAGTTTCTCACATATCTAAGAGAGAATGGGATTCTCTCCCAATGGACTCCTCCAGGAACACCACAGCATAATGGTGTGTTTGAAAGGAGGAATCAGACTCTGTTAGACATGGTCCGATCTATGATGGGTTTTTGCTAGCTTGCTGATATCCTTCTGGAGATATGCACTCGAATCGGTCTGTTATCTGTTAAATAGAGTTTCAAGTAAGTCTATAATTAAGACTCCATATGAGATATGGACGGGACGTAAGCCAGCACTTTCACACCTTAGGGTCTGGGGGTGCCCGGCCTATGTCAAACGATTAGTCACAGACAAACTTGGACCTAGGTCTGACAAATGCTCATTCATAGGGTACCCCAAAGAGACAAAAGGATATTTTTTCTACCATGCTGATGAACAAAAGGTGTTCGTCAGCCTTAAGGCAATCTTTTTAGAAAAGAAGTTCCTTGGTGAAGGAACCGTTGCCTCTAAGGTTGAACTTGATGAAGTTCAACAGGTAGAAGGACCGACACCAATAGCTGAACCTGAGTCGGATATGATTAGATCAGATCCGGAGCCCAATATACCTGCACCATTAAGGCGATCCGATAGAGTACCGCGTCAGCCGGACAGATACTACAATTTCTTGGTCCGGGACGGTGATCCCATCGAACTTGATGAGAATAATGAGGATCCGATCACCTATATGGATGCAATACAGAGACCTGATTCCGAGAAATGACTTGAAGCCATGAAATCCAAAATGGAGTCTATGAAGGTCAACGATGTATGGACATTGGTTGACCCACCTGAAGGGGTTAAACCCATTGGGTGTAAATGGGTCTTCAAAAGGAAGAGGGGCGCAGACGGAAAGGTGGAGACCTATAAAGTTCGTCTGGTCGCCAAGGAGTATCGTCAACGTTATGGTATCGACTATGATGAGATATTTTCCCCTGTGGCAATGCTCAAATCTATTCAGATAATGCTTGCAATAGCTGCCCATCTGGATTATTAGATCTGGCAGATGGATGTAAAGACAGCTTTCCTGAATGGAGAGCTGACTAAAGAGGTGTATATGATACAATCTGAGGGATTTACATCCACAGATGAGTCCAAGGTGTGCAAGCTTCAGAGATCTATTTATGGACTGAAGCAAGCTTCTCGGAGTTGGAACATGCATTTTGATAAGGTGATCAAAATGTATGGCTTCATTAAGAATGGAGAAGAGCCCTGCATCTATAAATGGACAAATGGTCCAGTTGTGGTATTCCTTGTCTTGTACGTGGATGACATTCTCTTAATCGGGAATGACATCCCTACACTACAGGGAATAAAAGTTTAGTTGTCATCACAGTTCTCCATGAAGGACTTGGGTGAAGCATCCTACATCCTAGGGATGAAGATCTATAGGGATAAAAAGATGCTTGGGTTATCCCAATCCATGTACATAGACACTGTGCTGAAGAGGTTCAGCATGGAGAATTCCAAAAAGGGCTATCTACCGATAGGCCAAAGAATTTCTCTCTCTAAGAAGGATTGTCCGACAACTCCTGAAGAGAGAGAGCGTATGAGTAGAGTCCCATATGCTTCAGCCGTGGGATCTATCATGTACGCCATGACATGTACAAGATCAGATGTGGCATACTTATTAGGAGTAGTGAGTAGATACCAATCTGATCCTGGAGAGAATCATTGGAAAGTGGTTAAAGCCATCCTTAAGTATTTGAGAAATACTAAGAACCAATGGTTGGTTTATGGCAAGTCAGATCTGAAACTTGTGGGGTTCACAGACTCCAGCTTCCAATCTGACCATGATGACAACAGGAGCGTGTCGGGTTATATCTTTACTCTGAATGGTGGAGCCATCTGCTAGAAGAGTTCCAAGCAACATACTGTGGCGGACTCTGTTTGTGAAGTGGAGTACATCGCAGCATCGGATGCCGCGAAGGAAGCTGTGTGGCTAAGAAAATTCATCAACGAGCTCAGAGTAGCACCCTCCCTCGATGATCCAGTCCTGCTCTACTATGACAGCACTGGTGCCATAGCTCAGGTGAAGGAACCCAAAGCACATCAGTGGATGAAGCACATCTTGCGTCTCTTCCACCTGGTATGGGAGATCGTGGATCGAGGTGACGTCGACCTTCAGAAGATCGACGGAAAGGAGAACCTGGCCGACCCCTTCACTAAAGCCCCGGCGATAAAGGAGTTCGACAACTATAAGTCGAAGATGGGTATTAGATACTGTGCCGAGTGGCTTTAGGACAAGTGGGAGTTGTTGGAAAATATGTCCCAAAAGCCAATCGTCAAGCTGTTGACGGTTGAGCAACCAAGTATTGTAATTGATTTGTTAATAAATAAAATATATTTGGCATCTTCATCATAAGCTTTCATCTTCTAATGAACTCCGTTGTTATGATGAAGTCCTTAGGACTATTTAAGTTCGATAAAGAGAGGATTTATCGATTAGTCCTTAAAACTGTTCACGACCAAATGATAAGCTGTTAATAAGGACGACAGCTTCTATCGAGCATGGGTCGCTGTAGGCCATATGGGTTGGTTGTCCTCTTAACCAAGGAGTGTGGAGACACTGGTATGGCATACTGGTGAGATATAAGGGTACATCGTCATTGAACATGACCAACTCCAGAGTATTCTGCTGTCGAGAATGCCTCTGATGAGATATAGGTATAAGTGTCCCTTAGACTTGAGATCGTCTCAGTGACTTGCAAGCAACTCACTGTGCTTTGGTACTGGACTAATTGAATTTTTAATTCAGAGACGGTAGGCTTCTGGGCACAGTCAAATACTTGTGAAGTCAGAGTGTGATCGAGATGGGATTGACCACTCCAAGAGTTGGAGAAGAATGAGTCGCTGTATTTCAATTTAGCAAAACCTTGGCCAGGGTAATCCATTAGATAGATTTGATATTTTGAAATACAATGTGGACAACCTGATCAGAGTTGACAGTTGAACTCTGGGGTGTCCTATGATCATTTTGGTCAAGGGGATGAATTATATGAAAACTATATCTGCATGGGTTCTAAGGATGTTGTTCTACACATTCGACCTATCCGGTCGTCGGGTACCATTGCTAGATGGTCACTTCGATTGGTACAGAAATTTATTTCTATACTACCAGCTTAGGTTCGGCCTATGAGGTCACACACATTAGAGTTCATAATCCGATCAGATGGTTGATCAACGATTAAGAATCGTTCTAGGGTTAAATGGTCAATACGATTGACATTTAACCCAGTGCAAGTATTGTAGGAGGATCGATTAGCAATTCGATTGCTAATTGGCTTAATTTGATTAAGCCAATGGGCTGAGATTAAGTCTAATTAAATATGATTTAATTAGATTTATTTTGGGCTTGATTGGATCAAGTCCAATTGGTTTATTGGATAAGCCAAGTGCAAGAAAAAATTAATCCTAGTTCAACTAGGACTTGGGTCAATCTAATTTCTAATTTGATTAAAAAATTAAATCAGATTTAAATCTAATTTAATCTAATTAAATTAGGTTTTTAATTGGGTTAAGACCTATTTTAATTAGGTTGATCTAATTTTGGTTTGATTTGATTTGGAAAACCAAATTAAAATAAGTCATAAGATATAATCCTAGTAAGACTAGGATTCCACCTTGCGCCACATAAGCCTTCCCCACACCCTCTCTCTTATTCAACGCCAATATTCACTTATTTTGTATGACAAAAACCCTCTCCCAGGTCTCTCCCACATTCACAAAAGGTTTTCTCTCTTCTTTCTTACATGGAAGGTGGTTTGGATCAAATAAAAAAGGAATAAGTTTGGATTTCGAATTCTATGAGATAGAGTTTTAGAAATCCAAAACTCTTTCAATTTTGCACCAAATTTATCCAATTTTTTTTTGGAATTTTTGTGGCTTTTAGGATATATATTGTGCACCCTTTGCTAGTGATCCATGCATGAAAATATGGAGGAGGTGCTCAAGAGTTGGGCGCCCCTTAACTTGCCATGTTTGGATAAGCCTTGACTAGGTATTTGACCTAGACAAGGACTCTGTCATATCTCTCTATATAAAATGAGTTTCTTCATAAAATTTTAGGAGAAGATAGAGATTGAGATATCTTTGAGCCATCCAAAAATTAGAGAGAAAGACCTTTGGGTCGTAGAGATATAAAAGATGCAAGTTAGGGTGTCTAGAGAGAAAAACGTGAAGAAGAAGAGGGTCTTCTTCTAAGTTTTTTGTTTTCATATCTTTCCTTCCTCCATCTTGAGTTTCCTGAGAGTGTCTTAGATCTGAAACTCCTCCTTTTACTTTCCATCTTTGGAAGAGTCCAAATCAAGAAGAAGGAGGCACCTGATCAACCATCAAAGAAGGATCAGCGCAGTACTAGCATACTGTGCTGATTTTCTGAAGCAGGACTTCTGATCGAGATTCGTGGGATCATGTGGACGACTCCTAGAGGTCGGATGCGTGTGCAGCTTGCAACATCATCCTCAAGCCCAGATCAGCGAGGTTAGAGCGTCTAACTTGCAAGGTAATAGATCTGATCTATTGTTTAATACATACATTAGATGTGGTATAGAAACATGTTGATATGATCAACATGTAGTTCATGCTATATTTATATATTTTAATTTCTAATTTAATGCTATGTAATAATCATGTAATAGGATCTTAGATCTAGGGATTCTCTGATTTTAGAAAATAAATTTTGATTTATTTTAGCCTTCCGCTGTATGATCTTGAAAAAGTTTCAAGATCTAACCCTGAAACCCTAGATCTGGTTCCTTCATGAAGTCCGACTCCCGTAGGAGTCCGGATGAAATTCACCTGCAGTTGAAGTTGGAGACGAGATCTGGCCCCTGTAAGAGTCCGGATGGAGTCTTCGAGGTGGTCGACCACTGTCGGGGCTTGGGCAAAGCCCACCCGTCGTGAAGAATCTGGCCTACACTGGTGGCCGTTTATCCATCGACAGAACTCGGAAACATTATGGAGGCTCAGCCGTCGGAGAGGCTCAGGAAGATGCCGCCAAAGGCCAGATGTCGGTAGAACCCCCAGAGGGTCACTCCTGGTGCGAACTTCGGCTAAGGGGGTATCTTATACCCAACACCAGTATTTTTCAAGTTTTGTCGAAAAGTTTCAAATGAAAAAAGTTTGCCAATTATTTTTATTCGAAGTGACCATGGCACTGAATTTGAAAATAAAAATTTTGAAAAATTTTGTGATGAAAAAGGCATAGATCATAATTTTTTAACACCTAGAATACCTTAACAAAATAGAATTGTTGAAAGAAAAAATAAAATTCTAGAAGAGATGGCTCGTACCATGCTATGTGAAAGCAAACTCCCAAAGTACTTTTGGACAGAAGCAATTAACACAGCATATTATATTCTAAATCATGTCTTAATAAGATCAATTTTAAAGAAAATACCTTATAAATTATAGAAGGATAGAAAACCTAATATAGGTTACTTTCATGTTTTTGGTTGTCGATGTTTTATTTTAAATAATGACAAAGATAGCCTAAGTAAATTTGATGCTAAATCTGATGAAGCTATCTTTCTTAGCTACTCCACTTCTAGCAAAGCTTTTAGAGTATTTAATAAAAGAATACTAGTAGTGGAAGAGTCAATTCATATTATCTTTGATGAAACTAATGATCTTCCATCAAGGAAGAGAGAGGATGCTGATGATGCAGGTATCATAGAAGATGGAATGAAAGAGCTCACCTTCAATGATTCAAATGAACAAAATAAAGATCAGATAGATGAAAAACAAGAGGATGAAAGAATCAATGATCAGAACATTCAAGAACAACCTCTAGACACAAGTAATCTCCTAAGAGAATGGAGGTATGTCCATAATCATCCTAATGCATTAATAATTGGTGATCTGACATAAGGAGTAAGAACTAGATCCTCACTTAAAGATGTTTACAACTATGTAGCTTTTGTTTTTCATCTAGAATCTAAAACAATAGATGAAGCTGAAAAAGAACATAACTGGATAATTACCATGCAAGAAGAGTTAAATCAATTTGAAAGCAATAATGTATGGACACTAGTTGCTAGACCTAAAAATCACTCTATAATAGAAACTAAATGGGTATATAGAAATAAATTTGATGAAGATGGAAATGTAATAAGAAATAAAGTAAGATTAGTTGCTAAAGAATATAATCAACAAGAAAGAATTAATTTTGATAAAATATTTGCTCATGTTACTAGATTAGAAGCTATAAGAATGCTACTTACTTTTGCTTATTTTATGAATTTTAAATTATTTCAAATAGATGTCAAAAGTATTTTTCTAAATGGATATATTACTGAAAAAGTATATATAGAACAACCTCCTGATTTTGAAAATCATAAACTTTTAGATCATGTATTTAGATTAAACAAAGCTTTATATGGGCTAAAATAAGCTCCTAGAGCTTGGTATGAAAGATAAAGTAAGTTTTTATTAGAAAATAGATTTTCAAGAGGAAAGATTGATACTACTCTTTTTATAAAAAGAAAGAACAAAGAAATTCTTGTAATACAAATATATGTTGATGATATTATATATGGGTCTACTAATGAAGATTTGTGCCAAGAGTTTGTCAAGCTCATGCAGGGGGAGTTCGAGATGAGCATGATGGGAGAACTTAATTTTTTTCTCGAATTTTAGATTAAACAAATGAAGGAAGAGATCTTCATCATCCAAAGTAAGTACATAAGAAAATTATTAAAGAAATTAAGAATGGAGAGCTCAAAAATTATAAGTACACCTATGACCCCTTCCTGTAAATTAGAAAAAGATGAGCATGGTAAAAATATTGATTCAGAGCTCTATAGAGGCATGATAGGCTCTTTATTATATCTAACTGCTAGTAGACTTGATATAATGTTCAGTATATGCATGTATGCTAGATATCAATCAAATCCTAAGGAATCTTACTTAAATACTATTAAAAGAATCTTTAGATACTTAAAAGAAACACAAAATCTAAGTCTTTGATTTTCAAAATAATTTTTTATAGACTTAATAGGTTACTCAGATGCAGACTTTGCTAGATGCAAACTTGATAGAAAAAATATTAGTGGTACTTACCAATTTCTAAGAGTAAACTTAATATCCTGATTTAGTAAGAAGCAAAATTCAGTGGCTTTGTCTATGACCGAGGCTGAATACATTATAGCTGAAAGTTGCTGTGCTTAAATCCTGTGGATTAAGCAATAGCTCATAGATTTTGGTATTAAACTTAAAAATATCCCCATAAAATATGATAATACCAGTGCCATCAATTTGATCAAAAATTCAATTCAACACTCTAGATCAAAATATATTGAAATTAGATATCATTTCATAAGAAAATATATTCAAAATAATGACATAATACTTGAATATATAAATACTGAAAATCAATTAGCTGACATTTTCACCAAAGCACTTAATGAAATTAGAAGAGAATTAAACATCTTAGATCCTTCTGCTTGAACTCCAATCATATTTTTACTCCTAAAATCTATCTAAAATCTCTTGACTTCATTATCTTAATTTTGGGAGTCATCTATCATTTTTTCAAAATTTTTCAAGATAATTAAAAATCATCAATGCTATTCAGATACCTTCTTCAATTTTTTTTATTGAAATATTCAATCAAAAATTATATAAAAATTTATTTAGACTCCCAATAATCCTCTCAACTCGATATGACCAATTTCAAATTTTTTATTTTGAATTTTTCTTCTTTTTTTAAATAATTTCTCCATCTCCTGATACAGCCCTAGATGGGGCATCCCATTCATGCGGGTAGGCTCTCTTTAAGTGAGCCGACCTGAACCCTATTCTATTAAAAAGGGATTTCGAGACATCTCAAATCCAATGACTCTTCTTCCTCTCATCCCAACCTAGGAACCTCATCTTAGATCTCCCAAAAACCCCAAAATCTCTCAAAACCAAGATCTACTCTCCCCAAATTTATTGCTCTCATGGCTCATTTTCTTGATTTCCCCAAATTCCAAACCCTAACCCTCAAATCTGTGAGAAACTTTCCAAAAATCATCTTCTCTACCTAGTTTCACTTCAATCTGCATCCTTCTCCACCCTCTTCTTGGGACATAGCCCTCAAAATGAGAACACCACAAAGAAGAAAGTCGGTGAGATTCGTGGAAGCAGAAGAAAGGAGGAAGAAGATAGCACATGAGCTGACCCAAGCATCCCCTCCAGTAACTCCAAGTAAGATTCCATTATTTGCAAGGAAAGTTGCCTTGGGTAGAAATGTTGACTTTAAATTTTTAAGGCATGATGGTTTTTTCATAGGAGATAAGCTAATTAAACAAGGTTGGAAATCTTTTTTAAGCCTGTCCGAACCAGTGTATATTGATTTGGTGAAAGAGTTTTACTCTAATTGATTTTCACCGAGGGTGTTTTAAAGTCTACTATCAATGGAGTTCAGATTATCCTAAATGCTCCAAGGCTAGGAAGATTCCTTCAGATGCCTTATGAGGGTAGCTGCCTAGATGAGCTACCCAAAAAGGAGATTGGACTTAGGACCATATTGGGGAGTTATGATGTGGAAGGGCTCTTGAAGATTGAGGCCAAAGATCTTAGTGTGGAGATGAGGCTACTCCACCACATGGTGTCTAGGATTTTCTTTCCTAGAGGGGGAAGCTATGATTTGATGACAGGGAGAGATATTTATCTCATGCATCATGTAGTTTCAGAAACTCTCCTGAACCTTCCCTTCCTGATGATGGATGCCACGAGGGAAGCCTTGAATAAGTCCAAGGCTCCCTTGCCCTATGGTATGGCCCTTACTGTTATTTTCAGAGAGTCAGGAGTTAGTTTTGAGGGAGAGATTGTTTGTAGACTATCATATACTGACACCTACAACAACCACTCTCTTAGGTGCATGGGTTTTGTGAGAGTTAATGGCAGGTGGGCCAAGGGATGAGCTATAGCTGTTGAGGAAAAAGATGATGAGGAGGAGAAGCATGCTGAGGGGGAGGGTCCATCTTCTTCTGTGCCCAGGCCGAGTCCAGTTGTTCACTATATTTCAGAGCCTGAGGTAGGATCCTTGATTAGAGTACCCCTATTGAGCCGTACCATATCTACTTCTAGCTTGGGGGATGTTGATATGGGACAGCTAGCTGAGAGAATGGCAGAGATTTTATCTGTTCAGCTATAGCAGTTTCAGGATCAACTTCTTCAGCAGTCTCACCAGTTCCAACAGCAAATTCTGTAGCAAGTTCTCCAGCAGTAGGCACAGCAGCAGCCACAGCAGTTTCACCCTGCCTTTTCGAGTGCCTTCTCTGATCCATCATTGGATTCATCCATTATGCCACATATTTTCTCATTGATGGAGCTTCTATCAGACTTGAGTACTAGATTGGAGGGTGTGGAGAGCTCTCTTCTTAGATTCAGTGGTAGGATTTTCGATATAGAGAAAAAGATCAGATGGATTGTAGTCTCTCTCTTTGCTGGAGTGGGCACATCAACTTTTTCTATGCCGCAGATGGATGACTTGGCTCGAGAGATAGAGAGACTCCACAGTCAGCTTCGTTCCTTTCTTGAGCTACTTCGGACAGACATCAGAGACTTCAGAAACTTCATATCTGCTGATCTAGATGGGCTCAGACTTACTGTGAGGGGTATCCTATCCCAGTTAGATGGTATTAGGACTCAGCTTTAGTCTAGGCCCTCTGTATTTAGTGAGCCAGCTTTTGTTCAACCTATTACTTTCCATCCCCCAGCATCTTCCTCTCGGTCCAGACCCTTTGGTCGAGGACAAGGCTGATCATATCTCACCTTTTTTGATCTCATGCTTGATGCCCAGTCTCACTGATTTTATCATTTTGTATTAGATTCCTTAGTTATATTTTGTAGATTAGATGTATGAGAGTTTTATATTCATTATGACTCTTGTAACCTCTCTTTTGGTGTAAATGAATGAGGTTGTTTCTATTTGACTCATTTCTCTTTAGATAAATGAATGTTTATTATCATATCTCTTTGGATGAATAAATATTTATTATCATGTCTCTTTGGATGAATGAATATTTATTATCGTGTCTTTTTGGATGAATGAATGTCTATTATCATTTCTTTTTTGGATGGATGAATGGATGCTCTATTTTCTTGATACTTGACCTAACACCATGAAAATCTTATGCTCCTAGTTATTCTTTTTGATGATGTCAAAAAGGGAGAGAAATAATGGTAAATGGTGAAAGTGGTGTATTTGTTATAAAAAGGGAGAGAAATAATGGTAAATAAAAAATAATAATGATAAAGGGGGAGAAATAATGATAAATGGTGAAAATGGTATAGTTGTTAAAATCTTTTGTTTTTTTTAAGTTTTTTTAAAAAAAAATTTTTTGCTCTAATGCAGCACTCTATACTGATTCACCCATTTTTTTGAACTTTGATACATCTTTTTTTACCTTCATTTTGATAATATTTAAAAAATTACTCTGATCAACCTATTTTTTCTTAAATACTCTACTAATCTTATTTTTACACTGATACCAAATTGATTCGATACATTCATTTTTGATTCTTGCTCAATTTGTCTCATTCTTGCCTTAATATCAAATAAAAAAAAAAATTTCTCTTTTATATCTATTGCTCTGATACTAGAATCAAGGAAGAAAAAGAATTTATACTCTTTATATAAGAAAGGGGGAGATTTGTTTTCAAATGATCAAAATAATCTAATTCATACAGAAAAGGAGAGGATTTTGATCGAATAAGAATAATTCTTAGAAATTCTCTAATTCCTTCATAAATAGTTTCAGCTAAATGAATTAAATCATTAAAGTTTGCTAAAAATATGTATATCATGATCCTCTATGTTGAATCCTTGGCATAACTCTTCTAGTACTTCACAAATCCAAATTCTTTGAGCTTTAAAGATATTTTTTATGTATACTCAAATATTTTGTCATCATCAAAAAAGGGGAGATTGTTGCTTCAAGAATTAATTTTGATGATCACAAACTATTTGAGGGGACTACTAATGTATTTTCTATCTTTAAAGATTATTTTTGTGATGTTTCAGGTAGTCCAAAAGATTGGGTTTGAAAAGCTTTATCAAGTGTGTCAAAAATTGAAGTTTCAGCAAGTTGGAGAAGTTTTTGAAGGCTTTTGAGAGTGTCCAAATTGATTTGAATCCAAATGAGAGCATTTGAAAGTGTTCTGATAACTTTTAAATCTTAAATGCATGAAAAATTGAGTTAGAACAAAATGAGACGATCTATCTGGGTCATCTCGTTTCATTGGGCAGCCGGCATGCTTCATTTTGACTCATGGCATGCATTGGGATAACCCACTTGAGACGACCCATGTGATTGAGACGATCCACCTAGAATGACCCCTAAGACCCTGAGACCAAAATAGAAAGTTGAACTTTTTGTTTGACCTATTGGGATGCCCCATGGGACGTCCCAATATCAGTGGGACATCCCATTCTGGGCGAGCTACGTAATAGCTAGTTTTTAACCCATTTTTGATGTATTTAATATTCATTAAACACTCTCCAGGCTCTAAACCAACTCTAAGATATTTTCAAGGGTAGATAGTGATTATAAAATCTTTTTTGAAGAAAAAAATCATAAGTTTTGCTAGCATTCAAAGCTCACATCTGTAAAAAGTATATTCAGCCCTAAAAGAGAAAATAGAAGTATTTAAACACTTCACCAACCACTCTCCAGCTGCAATCAAATGTGGAATTTATTGAGGATGTACAGCAAAAATTTCTTCCCTTTAAGTATGGTATTTCTATTATATTTATTATATTTAATTAAGAAGATTGTGTGCTAAATTTTCTGTATCCTATTTTTTTTGAATTTGTTTTTGAGTGTTTGAGTTTTGAGGAGGTTCTAAAACTCATTTAGATTGATCCGAACCTTGAATCGGATTGTTAAGGGTTGGCTTGTATCAGAAAAATTAGTATTCTTGCTTGGAAGATAAGGATCGGAGGTGTCTAATGTGGTGTAACCTTTGAATCCATTTAGTGGATTAAATTCTCAAGTAGAGACTTGGGGAGTGGATGAAGGAACCAGATCTAGGGTTTCAGGATTAGATCTTGAAACTTTTTCAAGATCAGACAGTGGAAGACTAAAATAAATCAAACTTTATCTTATAAAATCAGAGAATTTCTAGATCTAAGATCCTATTACATGATTATTACATGACATTAAATCAAAAATTAAAATATAAAGAGCAAGACTACATGTTGATCATATCAACATGTTTCTATACTACATCTAATGTATGTAAAATATAATAGATTAGATCTATTACCTTGCAAGTTAGACATTCTAACTTTACTGATCCGGGATTGAGGATGATGTTGTAAGCCACACATGCATCCGGCCTCTAAAAGTCATCCACACGAGCCCACGAATCACGATCAGAAGTCCTGATCCAGAAAATCAGCATAGTAAGCTAGTACTGCATTGATCCTTCTTCGATGGTCGATCAGATACCTCCTTCTTCTTGATTAGGACTCTTCCAAAGATGAGAAATAAGAAAAAAAGTTTTAGATCTAAGATACTCTCAGAAAACTCAAGATGGAGGAAGGAAAGAGGTGAACACAGCAACCCTAGAAGAAGACCCTCTTCTTCTTCTCTTTGCTCTCACCTAGACACCTAGTCTTTTGTCTATTGTATCTCTATGCTCCAAATTTCTTTCTCTCTAATTTTTGCACATCCCAAAGGTTTCTCTTTTCTCTATTTTTTACAAAAAATTTATAAAAAAATTCATTTTAAATAGAGAGATATAATAGAGTCCTTGTCTAGGTCAAATACCTAGTCAAGGATTATCCAAACATGGCAAGACAAGGGGCGCCCAACTCATGAGCGGCCCCTCTTTCTTTTTGTGTATGGACCACCAGCAAAGGGCACATATTATATTCCATAAAAGCTATGAAAATTTCAAAAAAAAATTGGATAAAATCAGTGTCATAAGAAAAGAGTTTTAGTTTCCTAAAACTCTATCTCATAGAATTTAAAATCCAAACTAATTCCTACTTTGACTAGATCCACAACTACTTTCCATGTAAGAGAGAAAGAAAGAAAAGTTTTGGATATGTCTGAAGACTTGAGAGAGAAGTTTTGTCACACAAAATAAGAGAGAGTGGGCATGGGGGCTAAATTGGCACAAGATGGAATCCTAGTCTTACTAGGATTCAATCTATGTCTTATTCCAATCTGGTTTCTCAAACCAAATCAAACCAAAACCAAATCAACTCGATTAAAATAGATCTTAATCCAATTAAGAATCTAATTAAATTAAATTAAATTATATTTAAATTTAATTTAATTTTCTAATTAAATTAGAAATTAGGTTGATCCAAGTCCTAATTGAACTAGGACTAATTTTTTTCTTGCACTTGGCTTATCCAATAAACCAATTGGACTTGATCCAATCAAGTCCAAATCAAATCCAATTAAATCATATTCAATTAGACTTAATCTCAGTCTATTGGCTTAATCAAATTAAGCCAATTAGCAATCAAATTGCTAATCGATCCTCCTGCAACACTTACACTAAGTTAAATGTCAATCATATTTATCGTTTAACCCTAGAACGATTCTTAATCGTTGATCAACCATCCGATCGGATCATGAACACTAATATGTGTGACCTCATAGGTCCAAACCTAAGCCAGTAGCACAGAAATAAATTCTTATACCAATCACAGTGACTATCTAGCAATGGTACCCGACGGTCAGATAGGTCGAATGTGTAGAACAACATCCTTAGAACCCATTCGGATATAGTTTCCATATAATTCATCCCCTTGATGAAAATATTCATAGGACACCTTATAGTTCAACTGTCAACTCTGATTAGGTTGTCCACATTGTATTTCAAAAAATCAAATCCATCTGATGGATTATCTTGGCCAAGGTTTTGCTAAATTGAAATACAGCGACTCATTCTTCTCCAACTCTTGGAGTGGTCAATCCTATCTTGATCACACTCCGACTTTGCAAGTACTTGACTGTGCCCAGAAGCCTTCCATCACTGAATTAGAAATTCAGTTAGTCCAGTACCAAAGCACAGTGAGTTGCTTGCAAGTCACTGAGGCAATCTCAGGTCTAAGGGATACTTATACTTATATCCCATCAGAGACATTCTCGACAGCAGAATATTTTGGAGTTGGTCACATTCAATAATGATGTACCCTTACATCTCATCTGTATGCCATACCAATGTCTCCACACTCCTTGGTTAAGAGGACAACCAACCCATATGGCCTACAGCGACCTATGCTCAATAGAAGCTATCGTCTTTATTAACAGCCTATCATTTGGTCGTGAACAGTTTTAAGGACTAATCGATAAATCTTCTCTTTATCGAACCTAAATAGTCCTAAGGACTTCATCACAACAATGGAGTTCATTAGAAGATGAAAATTTGTGATGAAAATGTCAAAAATATATTTTATTTATTAACAAATCAATTGCAATACAAGGTTGCTCAACCATCAACAGCTTGACGATTGACTTTTGGGATATATTTTTCACCAACTCCTACTTGTCCTAAAGTCACTCAGCACAGTATCTAATACCCATCTTTGACTTGTGGTTGTCAAACTCCTTTATTGCTAGGGCTTTAGTGAAGGGGTCGGTCAGGTTCTCCTTTTCGTCAATCTTCTGAAGGTCGACATCACCTCGATCCATGATCTCCCAGATCAGATGGAAGTGGTGCAAAATGTGCTTTGTCCACTGGTGTGCTTTGGGTTCCTTAGTCTGAGCTATGGCACCAGTGCTGTCGCAGTAAAGTAGGATCGGACCATCGAGGGAAGGTGCTACTCCGAGCTCGGTGATGAATTTTCTCAGCCACACAGCTTCTTTCATGGCATCCGATGCTGTGATGTACTCTGCCTCACAAACAGAGTCTACCACAGTATGCTGCTTGAAACTCTTCCAGCAGATGGCTCCACCATTCAGAGTAAAGATATAACCCGACACGCTTTTGCTGTCATCATGGTCAGATTGAAAGCTGGAGTCTGTGAACCCCAGAAGTTTCAGATCTGACTCACCATAAACCAACCATTGGTACTTAGTATTTCTCAAGTACTTAAGGATGGCTTTAACCACTTTCCAGTGATTTTCTCCAAGATCAGATTGGCATTTACTCACTACTCCTAGTGAGTATGCCACATCTGGCCTTGTACATATCATGGTGCACATGATAGATCCCACGATCGAAGCATATGAGACTCTACTCATACACTCTCTCTCTTTAGGAGTTATCGGACAATCCTTCTTAGAGAAAGAAATTCCATTGCCTATCGATAGATTGCTCTTCTTGAAATTTTTCATGCTGAACCTCTTCAGCACAGTGTCTATGTACGTGGACTGAGATAACCCAAGCATCTTTTTAGATCTATCCCTATAGATCTTCATTGATAAACACTTAATTTAAGTCATTTAAAGCAGAAAATCATATTTAATTTATTTTATTTATTAAGAATTTGATGCTTTTTTTTATGTTTTACAGGAAAGATGATCGCCGATATAAAGAGTCCGATTCATAGATCAAAAAGATTCAAGTTTGAAAAAAATTAGACTTAAAATAAAATTAAAATAAAAGAAAGAAGCATACGGTATTATAGAAAATGAAGATACTATGTAAGGAATCCAAAAGGATATAGATGTCATTGTGAAGAAACAAAAGTTTCTTTTTGAAATATAAAAAATTATTTCACGTTGAATTTTCTCTTGGGCGTGCGAATGGACGTGGCGTGAGCTCGTGGGTGCGCGAATGAGCGTGTGAGCGTGCGGGCGGGTGCGTGAACGTGCGGACGTGGGACGGATGCGGACGCGGGACGGACACGGGCAAGCACGGATCGTGCAGCGTAGGATGCAGAACACGGACGACGTGCAGGCGGGCGTGGATGCGGGTGCGGCATTCGGATGCATGGTCTTTAGTATTTTTTTAGTCCCATATCAAAAAATCATGTAAAACTCCTTCCTCCTAACACCTATAAAAAGGCTCTTGTACTCCTATTTGAAGGGGGGAGAGCCCAGAAATTCTTCTAGAGCCTTGCATAGAGGAATAGAAAGGGACTACTTCATGAGCAACTAGGCTAGCAGTCTCGGGAGTGGAGAAGAAATTTTGTAACGACATAGAGATAGTTTATTGTTCTAAACTTTTCTGTATTTCTTTATATGCAATAAAGATTATTCTTTTAATTTAAATTATCATGAGTTCTTTATTTGCTCCCTTTCATATGCTTTTATTTATGCTTTCTTGTTAGATTAATATTAGGAACAACTTTTACTTTCCGGAGACTTACTGTGATCTACGGATACGGGGCATGCCGAGGAAAGAAGAGTTATTTACCTAATACTTTCCGGAGACGCACCGTGATCTACAGGTACGGAGCGTGCCGAGGAAAGACAGGTATTTTTCCTAAGATTAATCGCATCCATTTAATTAAAAAAAAAGAGATACAACTCTGCTAGTGCAAAGTAATTCAAAACTCCTGAGCTCTTTATTTTCTAATTACCTCAATTTTAAGATAATTTATTTTTTAAATCAAAAATAATGCTTCTTTCTTTTATTTTGTAATCTCAACTTAGCCCAAGGTCCCTGAGGATACGATCTCGACTCATCCTACCTACGTGTGAGTAGAGTTATTTTTGGTGCTATCAACGACTACGCATCAATTTTTGGCACCGTTGTTAGGGATCTTGGCACGGTTGAATTAAAAAAAAAAAATTAAAAAAAAATACTTTTTAGTTTTTATTTCTTGCTTTAATTTTTTTTTCAGTGCTTTCTAGCTAGATAATCTTATTTGCATAATTACATAATTACCTTGCATAACTAATTTACTACTTAGAAATTTTTTTGCTTAGAATAATTTGCTACTTTTTATAGCCTAGTGATTTATTGCTTTTCAGACTTAATCACTTAAATTTATTTTCTTGCAAAACTAAATAAAAAAAATAAAAAAAAATATAAAAAGATAAAACTATAAATTAAAAAAAAAAAAAAAGAAGCCACTGACATTTCATAACACTTAACTAAAATAGCGTAACCTCAAATATAAAAATTTCTAACTTGATTGGACACCTTGTTTCTTTGCATTGCATCTCCATAATTAATCTTAAGGGCAATAACCCATTAACCAGATAAGGTGGGGATTTGATCACCCTTCCTTGGCCCACAAATCACTCCCTTACATTTGCATAACCTAGACCTTAATCTAAAATCAACTAGACGTCAGCCCTAGGAATTTCGAGCTCAATAGGATAAGAAAGCTCTAGAGTTGAATCAAGTGCGGATTGGTTAATTGCTGGTGTCTAAGGTAAGTGGTTAAAGAAAGTGATTTTCAATTGGTTCCGTTGACTGACCTGGCCAACTCAGTTGGTGTCTAAGAAAAGCAACGAGCAGGAAACCTCCCACATCTTACGCTTACCTGGCCGAGTCAGTTAGTCAGTCTTGAGCTTGGAGTGCTCAAAGGCGGTCTTGAAAGTTAGGAGCTGTCTAGATCTAAGTTAACCTTAGGATAGAGAGTCTATGATTGTTTAAGTTGATTGCAATTAACATCTAAACATTAACTAATTTCTCCCTTTTTATAGATTTAAGATTCTTAGGTTCTTCTCTTTAGATTTTCTTCATTCTTTTCTCACTTTATTATAAAAATATATATTATAAAAAAAAAAATTTTCTGTGTTTGCTCTACCGTATAATTGTAAGGTGTATGCTTGACCGTAGATCGTTACGATCAAAAATCCAATCTTTTGATCCAGAAATAGAAAGAACCTTTAGAGCCAACAGACGTAAAAATATGGACCGAAATCAGGAGAATGATCCACCCAAGCAACTGAAGGAGTACTTTACTCCTTCCACATATACCTACTCTCCTTGTATTCAAGTGCCCCCTGTGGAGGCCACTCAATAAGAAATTAAGTCCAGTATAATCCAAATGCTACCTTCATTTTATGGACTTAGTAATGAGGACCCTTATAAACATCTTGAAGAATTTCTTGAGATATGCTCAACTGTCAAAATTCACAACTTCTCCGATGATGCTCTTAGGTTAAAATTATTTCCTTTCTCACTTAAGGACAAAGCCAAATACTGGCTACATAATTTGGATTCCATGACTATATCAACCTGGGACCAGTTGCAAGGAGAGTTTCTCAAGAAATATTTTTTCATAGGAAAAACTAATCAAATAAGGAAAGCCATAACTAGTTTTTCCCAATTAGATGGAGAAATGTTTCATGAAACATGGGAGAGATTAAAGGACCTTATTAAAAAATATCCCCACCATGCTGTACCCAAGTGGCAGTTAATCCAATGTTTTTATGATGGGCTATCGGAAAGACATCGACAAATGGTCGATGCATCATGCGGTGGGACATTCATGCTGAAAAGTGAGGATGAGGCATGGCAACTATTTAAAATTTTAAGTAAAAATTTATTACATCATATGTCTGCCTCTATTAGAGATAAACCCATGTTAAACCCAAAGAGAGGTGGAATATATGAAGTAGGAAATGCCATAGATATCCATCTAAAGGTAGATGAACTGTCCCAAAAATTAGATCGTCTTCTAAATACTGGACAATCTCCGATTCCACCTAACCCAATCCTAAAAGTTTGTGCATTGTGTGCAATTTTGAACCATTTTGTTAGTGAATGCCCAGCCGCACCTCAATTTTCTGAGTTTGTGCATGTTGACCAGCTATGCAACCCAAGAGGGGGGGGGTGAATTGGATTTCTAAAAATTTTAAGCTTAACTTATGACTTATGAAAAATATTTAGCTATAGCTAAACGAATATGGAGAGTTAAATTAATTCAGGACTAACGGCTAAAAGCAAGAATGCAAGGAAATAATGAAGAGTTAAAGGGAAGCAATTATGCACACCACAAACAAAAGGATTTATAGTGGTTTGGTGCCAACCTTGCACCTACATCCACTCCCCAAGCTCCTACTTGGGAATTTCAATCCACTAATCTTGTATTCAACCCGAGTACAAACGTCGAAAACTCTGACTCTAGCTATTCCAAGCTAGACCACTTATTTTCCGGGTACAAGCCAACCCAATACACTCCGATTCTAGGTTCGGATCAACCTTCCCTTGTTTTGGAATCCTTCCAAAATAAAAACAATCACTCAAATTGAGTAAAATAATTTATAGCACAAACAAGTACAGAGAAAGCTCCTTTAATGAGCGAATATAACTTTAAATACACTTTACTCAAGAGAAGAAGACCCTTTTTGAATTTCTTCAAAGTGGATGGAGACTTGAATGTGCACTTGAGGAGTTGGTGAGCTTGGTTTAAGGCTTCTTCAAAGCTTTGAATGAACTCTTGATTAGGGCTGAAAAGTTGGCTTGAAAAACCCTTTTTCAAAAACTCTCTTTTGAATGCTCTTGAATGCTCTCTTGAATGCTCTTCTTAACTCTTTCAATCTCTTCTTTGTTTTTCACCTTTTTGTTCCTTTTATAACTTTAAGAAATAGAGGAAAACATTCTAGGCTGAAAAAGAGCCGTTAGATCGCATTAAATGAGCATTAAAAGCACTTAAAACAGGTTAAAAACTAACCGTTGCAGAAAAATCCCGTCACAGGGGTCGACTCATGGGTCGACTCATGCCTGGGGGTCGACTCATGGGTCGACCTCTGTGGAAGAATACCAGAAAATAGGGTTCTGTGATTTTTGGCTTAAAAACTACAGGGGTCGACTCATGGGTCGACTCATGCCTTGGGGGTCGACTCACAGGTTGTGCCAAGCCAAAAAATCTGCGTGCCAAACAGCTCATGTGCCATGAGTTGACTCATGGGTCAACTCATGATTTTCAAACATGCATATCTTTCAAAATACAAGTCCAAAATCAATAAAATTTTTGCCAATGGATCACAAATCTTTTGTTCTATCATTTGATACTTTCAAATTAGGATTTTGGTAAAATTATGATTTTGCCTCTGAAGAGCAATAAGTTTTTTTCAAATGAAAATTATTAGTACCCCTTCAACTACTTTGTAATCATCAAAATCAATCTAGGGAGCAACAATCTCCCCCTTTTTGATGATGACAAAATACTTGAACAAAAGCATCTATGTGAATCATGAATTTCAAAAGGATGCATTATAAGTGCATTAGCTTGAAAAGAAGATTGATTCTTTTGGAATGTGATACAAGTGCTCATTTGCATAAATAGTTTGCCCATTGCTTAATGATTTGAAAATTTGCTCATTTGATTATGTGATTTTGGTATTAGAGTAGAAAATTTGTTTTTGTTATCAGAGTAAGTTGTATCTTGAAAATTTGCTCATTCTCATTTGATTATTTAGTTTTAGTATCAGAGCAAGTTTAATAATTAAGTGTACCAATGCATGTCTAAAAATTAATTGTAAAGTATATCAGAGCCTGTCAAATTTTAAGATGTATCAGAGCAAGTCTAATTTTAAAGCATATCAGAGCATGTCTAAGAAGTAATTTTAAAGGTTGCTCATTTGCATTGTACTTAGCAATTTACTTATTATATTTTTAAGTCATTTAATAATTTTAATTTTTAAGTCATTTAATAATTTTACTTGTGATATTGTTCTTTAATTTCTCTCCAATTCATTCATTTTATTTTCAAATCTTTTAATAATTTATAATTTTGCTTTTGATATGTTTCTTTTTCTTTAATTTCTTCCCCTTTTTGACATCATCAAACATTGTTAACTCCCCCTCTTTTTCTGAATATGTTTTCTCTTTAGTATTTCTTCAAACTTTTTATGCTAATCATTAATGTTTGCTCCCCCTGAATACAGCAATCATTAACCAAAATATGCCATAGATTACCATAGATATGAATTATCAACAAAGAGAAGATATATAATCAAGAGATGATTGACACCATTACAAAGAGTAGATATATAATTAAAAGATGATTAAAACCATAGTTTTTTTTACTACATATTCTATAAAATAAAAGTCAACCAGTTAATATCATTACATGGTCCAAAAGATAGATCCTAAAAAGAACAACAGACATGACTAACACTTAGGATCTAGTAAAGCTCATGACTAGATGGATCGGAGTCATCAGAGATAGGGTGAGGAGATGATGGATCTCGACCAAGAGCACGTCCTCTACCCCGTCTGCCTCTGCCACGAGTGGAGGTGCTGGCACGAGCAGGTGAGCGAGATGAACTAGGAGGCTGAGAACGTTGAGAGGCCAAAGACTGGACTGAAAGAGTGAATCTAATGGAATCAAGAACGTTTAGAGCTCTCGAAACAGACTGAAGCAGAGCAGTGAACTGAGTAGATGCATGCTCACTCGAGCCTCTGATCTCTCTCCTCAATAACTCATAACCACCCTCCAATGCACCTCTGAGCCTGCCAGCCTCTGCAGTAAGGTCTGTGACCTCAATAGTGCTCTCCTGTGGCTGAGGATGGGCCAAAGCTAAGACTTGCCCCTGCAAGTCAAGAACTCTCCCAGTCAGTCTCAAAATGCAATCCTCGAGCTGCTGAATCCGAATAGACTGATCTGTGATCAACTGAAATACAGTGGAGATATGGGGGATCAAGGTCTGATCAGATGTATCTAATGATGTGGATCCCGGTGCAAATGTAGAAGTGCTCCACTGACGAGAAAGCAAGGAAGCCATACGCTGAGCAATCTGCTCAATCTGATCATCAGCTAATCTGAACTCTGAAGGAGGTGCTCTGCTGTCTGGCTGCTAAATTGGTGTGTACCTCCTGGCAGAATCTGAAGGGCCAACCTCTGGATCTGAAACAAACTGAATATTTGGAGATGCTGCCCTGAAGTCATGGAGAGGAGATGAGGGACCTTCTTCTTCAGCTCTATCCTCTACTCTGTCCTCAGCTCTCTCCTCAGAACCCTTGATCCAACCACCATCAGTTTTAGTGAATTCCATACGGTGCAGAGTGTGTTGGTTGATGGTGTCTGCGTGAGAAAGCTTAGCAGATGCCTCCCCCTCAAAACTGACTCCAAACCTCCTGAAAACTAGTGTGAGAGCCATACTAAAAGGCAGATGTGCCTTGGATCTGTTCAGTGTCTCTCTCATGGCCTCAATCATTAAAGCAGGGAGGTTTAAGGAGGTTTGAGTGATCACATGAAACATTATACAAATATCTCGGCCAGAAAGGAGGTCATGCCTACCACTCCTTAGGAAGAAAAGCTTTGTCACTAATTGATGTAAGATTCTCATTTCAATTGACAGAATTTTGGCTTCCAATTTATTCAAACTTCCCGAGTAGGTTCCTCCTAGAATTACATTGATCCCCTCTTCCTTCACTGGGAGTTCCATGTAAGAATATCCCTCACAGGGCAAATGTAGTATCTCTCCCAAAGTAATAGGATCTAAGCATATATCAACTCCCTTAACAGTAGAAGTTACTGTTCCATTGCCATAGTGTAGATTTTGATAAAATTCTCTAACCAAGTCTACAAATGTAACTTCCTTGAGAGAGCAGTAAAAACCCCAACCCTGATTTTTTATCTTTGTCCCAAAGGAGAAACCTTCTTTTTCAAAGAATCTAAAATCTACATTCTTGCCGGTTTCTACTTTCCTATCAGATAGAGGGATTTTGCTAGGGCTAAGGGGAGACTGAGAGGGACCTTGAGCAGACACTGAAGCCGGAATGGGAGCAGTGGAGGCCTGAGTGGCTTGCCTTTTCCTGCGGACGCTTTCTTCCAGCTCACGGACTGATTTTCTTCTTTGAGGGAGTTTCATCTTTGGAGCCATTCTCACCACAAGAGCAGGCAGGGAGACTCGGAGGATCAAATGGATGAGTAGAAGGAGGGTTACAAGAGGATGGAAAGAGATTTTGGCGGAGAGAAGAGACGGTTTTGAGAAGAACGGTGGAGGCTAGGGCACGCTCCAACCGCTTCAATCAAGGGAGAAAGATGCGAAAAGCTCCTTTCCCAGGCGGTGATTTGAGGTGGAGAGGAGAAGGGAGAATGTTCTTGGGTTAAATCTTTGGTTTTGGAGAGAAAGAAGATGAGGATGATGGGTCTTGGAGGGAGGAAGACGAAGAGAATAGAGGGTCGGCTCATGAACAGGTTTTAAGATAAAATGGAATGAGCCCATGGGATGTTGGCCAAAAATTATAAGTTTGCCAATGGGTCGACCCTAGGGGGTCGACTCATGAATCACAAAAATTCAGAAAAAATATGAATAAATTCCAAAAAAATTTAAAATTTTGGGAGAAGGAATTTTGCTCAATGACAGGTTGTGAGAATGATAATCTTGAGCTTTTAAGACCAAGAGAGAGATGATGAAAATTGATCTCAAATCGATTCCTTGGAAATGGAGAAACACTTAGGCATAAGGATCAAGAATTCTTAGATTTCTCCTAATTTCACAGAATCTATCCTCGCTAAGGGCCTTTGTAAAGATATCAGCTAATTGATTTTCAGTGCAAACATATTCAAGAGTTATATCTTTGTTTTGAACATGTTCTCTTATAAAATGATGTCTTATTTCAATATGCTTAGACCTTGAATGTTGAATTGGATTTTTAGTTAGATTTATGGCACTTGTGTTGTCGCATCTTATGGGTGTTTCATTAAGTTTGATTCTAAAGTCTTCGAGTTGTTGCTTAATTCACAAGATTTGAGCACAACAACTTCCGACTGCAATGTATTCAGCCTCAGCCGTAGACAGTGCTACCGAATTTTATTTCTTGCTAAACCAGGAGATTAGGTTAACTACAAGAAATTGGCAAGTTTCACTAGTGCTTTTTCTATCTAATCTACATCCAGCAAAATCAACATCTGAATATCCTAATAAATCAATTAGTGAGTCCTTAGAGTACCATAACCCTAGAGTTTGAGTACCATTCAAGTATTTAGGGATTCTTTTAACAGCATTCAAATGAGATTCTTTAAGATTAGATTGAAATCTAGCACACAAACAGACACTAAACATGATATCAGACCTACTTGCAGTTAAATATAATAGAGAGCCAATCATACCTCTATAGTATTTTAAGTCTACACATTTATCTTCTTCATCCTTGTCAAGCTTACATGAGGGGCTCATGGGTGTGCCAATTGCTTTGGAGTTCTCCATTCCAAATCTTTTGAGTAATTTCTTGGTGTACTTGCTTTGGGTGATGGAGATTTCTTCTTTTGTTTGTTTGATTTGGAGTTTGAGGAAGAAGGTGAGTTCTCCCATCATGCTCATCTCAAACTCTCCCTGTATGAGCTTAGCAAAGTCTTGACAAAGAGATTCATTAGTAGACCCAAAAATTATGTCATCAACATAAATTTATATTACTAACATATCATTTTGATTTCTTTTAATAAAGAGGATTGTGTCTACATTACCTCTTAAAAAACCATTATTTAGTAAAAATTTGCTTAGCCTATCATACCAAGCCCTAGGTTCTTGTTTTAATCCATATAAAGCTTTATTTAATTTAAAAACATAATTAGGAAAAGCATGATTTTCAAACCCGGGGGTTGTTCTACATAGACTTCTTCAGCAATATATCCATTTAAAAATGCACTTTTGACATCCATTTGAAATAATTTGAATTTCATAAAGCAAGCATATGCAAGTAGAAGTCTAATGGCTTCTAATCTAGCAACAGGTGCAAAAGTCTCATCAAAATCAATTCCTTCTTCTTGATTATAACCTTTAGCAACCAATCTTGCTTTATTTCTTATTACATTACCATATTCATCTAATTTGTTCCTAAAGACCTATTTTGTGCCAATTATTGAATAATTTTTAGGTCTTGATACTAAAGTCCATACATTATTTCTTTCAAATTGATTAAGTTTTTCTTGCATTGCATTAATCCAATTATGATCATTTTCAGCTTCTTCAATAGTTTTTGGTTCAAGATGAGATACAAAAGCACAATGATTAAATACATCTCTAAGTGAAGAACGAGTTTTTACCCCATGCATAGGATCACCAATAATTAACTCCTTAGGGTGATTGTGAACATACCTCCATTCCTTGGGTAGGTCATTTGTACCTTGAGGTTGTTCTTGAATTTTTTCACCTCTCTCATCTTGTTCATCTTCTTGTTCCTCGTCCTCTTGAGTTGTTGAATCTTTCAGAGTGATCTCCTTCATTCCTTCTATTAGAGGATTTGCATCATCAACACCCTCATTCTTCCTTGAAGGAAGATCGTTAGATTCATCAAAAACAACATGTATGGACTCCTCTACTACTAAAGTTCTTTTGTTAAAAACTCTAAAAGCTTTACTAGTGGAGGAGTAACCAAGAAAGATTGCTTCATCCGATTTTGCATCAAATTTTCCAAGTCTTTCTTTACCATTATTTAACACAAAACATCGGCAACCAAAAACATGAAAGTAAGCAATATTAGGTTTTCTTTCTTTCCAAAACTCATAGGGGGTTTTCTTTAAAATTTGTCTAATCAAAGCATGATTTAAAATGTAACATGCTGTATTGATAGCTTCTGCCCAAAAATATCTTGGAAGGTTGCTTTTACAAAGCATGGTACGGGCCATTTCTTCTAAAGTTCTATTTTTTCTTTCTACTACCCCATTTTGTTGGGGTGTCCTAGGAGCAGAGAAGTTATGGCCAATTCCTTTTCATCACAAAAGTTTTCAAAGTCTTGATTTTCAAATTCAGTTCCATGATCGCTTCGAATATTTTGAATTGAAAATCCTTTTTCATTAGTGACTTTTCGATAAAATTTAGTGAAAATATGAAAAGTTTCATCTTTGTGTGCTAAAAAAAAAACCCAAGTAAAACGAGAGTAATCATCTATAATTACAAATCCGTATCTTTTTCCTCCTAGACTAGTGGTTCTAGTAGGTCCAAATAAGTCCATATGCAAAAGCTCTAGAGGTCTAGAAGTTGAAATAATATTTTTGGATTTAAATAAAACTCTTGTTTGTTTGCCTAGTTGACATGCATCACAAATTCTATCTTTTTCAAAATTCAGTTTTGGCAAACCAAGAACTAATTCTTTCTTAATTAATTTTGAAAGAGAATGCATGCTAATGTGTGCAAGTCTATGATGCCAAAGCCAACTAGTCTCATTAACTTTAGCATTCAAGGATACTAGGCATTGCATGTTTATTTTGGCTAAATCATTTAAATCTACCATATAAATATTGCCATGTCTATGTCCAATAAATTTAATGCCATCGTTAATAGGACTAGTTACAATGCAAACAGACGATTCAAAAACAACTTTATATCCTTTATCACAAAATTGACTAATGCTTAGTAAATTGTGCTTTAAACCATCCACTAACAAAATATTTTCAATGTATTTGGAGGGAGTGATACCAATGTTACCTATACCGATGATCTTTCCTTTGCCATTATCTCCAAAGGTGACCATCCCTCCATCCTTAGCATCAAGCGTGATGAATTGTGATTCATCACCAGTCATGTGTCTCGAGCATCCACTGTCAAGATACCATTTCTTGTTTCCTCCTTGGGATGCTAGACACACCTGCAAGCAAAAGTCAAGTTTTTGTTTTAGGTACCCAAGCTTTCTTGGGTCCTTTTTGGTTAGTCATAATGGTTCCTTTTGGAACCCATATTTTCTTTATAGTTGATTTTGCAGATTTGTTAGAGAAGCAAGTGTATGATTTATGTCCTACTATACCACATTTGAAACAAGTAAATTGGTAGACTTGTTACTTAAAGAGTTTATATAAATATTTTTCAGATATTTTTGTTTCTTCAAGGGGTTATAGCCAAGACCAGCATTATCATACACGGTGTTGGGTATAAAATACCCACAGCCGAAACCCTCAACGGAATCGACATCAAGTGCAGCTCCGCCCGGACTCCTACGGGAGCCGGGCTCCACTGCCGACATCAAGTGCAGCTCCGCCCGGACTCTTACGGGAGCCGGGCTCCACCGTCGACATCAAGTGCAGCTCCGCCCGGACTCCTACGGGAGCCGGGCTCCACCGCCGACATCAAGTACAGCTCCGCCAGGACTCCTACAGGAGCCGGGCTCCACCGCCGACATCAAGTGCAGCTCCGCCCGGACTCCTACGGGAGCCGGGCTCCACCACCGACAGCGAGTGCAGCTCCGCCCGGACTCCTACGGGAGCCGGGCTCCACCGCCGACAGCAAGTGCAGCTCCGCTCGGACTCCTACGGGAGCCGGGCTCCACCGCCGACAGCAAGTGCAGCTCTGCCCGGACTCCTACGGGAGCTGGGCTCCACCACCGACAGCCAGTGCAGCTCCACCCGGACTCCTACGGGAGCCGGGCTCCACCGCCGACAGCAAGTGCAGCTCCGCCCGGACTCCTACGGGAGCTGGGCTCCACCACCGACAGCAAGTGCAGCTCCGCCCGGACTCCTACGGGAGCCAGGCTCCGCCTCCGACAACAATTACGGGTAAGCTCCGACTGGACTCCTACGGGAGCCGGACTTCACCTCTGACTTTGGTTGCAGCACAGCTCCGCCCGGACTCCTACGGGAGCCGGGCTCCGTCCTCGACATCAACTGCAACGCAGCTCCGCCCGGACTCCTACGGGAGCCGGGCTCCACCTCCGACATCAATTGCGGGTAAGCTCCGACCGGACTCCTACGGGAGCCGGACTTCACCTCTGACTTTGGTTGCAGCACAGCTCCGCCCGGACTCCTATGGGAGCCGGGCTCCGTCCTCGACGTCAACTGCAACACAGCTCCGCCCGGACTCCTACGGGAGCCGGGCTCCGCCTCCGACATCAATTACGGGTAAGCTCCGACCGGACTCCTACGGGAGCCGGATTTCACCTCTAACTTTGGTTGCAGCACAGCTCCGCCCGGACTCCTACGGGAGCCGGGCTCCGCCTCCGACATCAGCACGGCTCCGCCTTCGACATCAGCACAGCTCCGCCCGGACTCCTACGGGAGCCGGGCTCCGCCTCCGACATCAGCACAGCTCCGCCCGGACTCCTACGGGAGCCGGGCTCCACCTCCAGCACCGACATCAGCACAGCTCCGACCGGGCTCTTAAGGGAGCCGGGCTACGTCCTCGACGCCAACGACTGCAGCCGCAAGCAGACTTCACCCAAACTCCTACGAGAGCCGAGCTCCGCCCCCAACGTCAGCTCCGAGGGGGTTCCGCCCGGACTCCCCCAGAAGTCGGGCTCCACCCACGACCCTGCTCCACTTCCTGTGGCGGACTCCGCGCAGTTTCATCATTCCCTGACAGGCCGCAGTAGCCATCGCCACCTTGCTCCACATCCTGTGGCAGATTCCGCACAGCTCCACTATCCTCTGGCAGGCCACAGTGGCGGCCACGAACCTGCTCCACCTCCTGCGACGGATACCATGCGATTCTCCTATCCACTGACAACGGACGCTGCTCCACCCCTCATAACAGATTCCACGTGGTGGGCCGAGGTGATGGCCACGTGTCCACTCCACTATCTTCCGCAATCAATTCCCCTGACCATGGGCGGCCCACTACCAGGCGGTTACAAACATCGCCATCAATCCGTTGCCTACTTCGTCTATAAATGGGGGATCCAGATACGTTATTCTCTAAGCTCATTCTTCCTTATCTCAAAACTCTGCTAAATTCTCCGTTCGAGCACTCCATTCTTGTTGAGGCAGAAAACTGACTTGAGCGTCGGAGGGTCTTGCCGGAGCAACCCCACCTCCGGTTTAGACTTCCCTTGCAGGTCCCGGCGCGACCGCGGCTTCCCCGACTCCAACTTCTCCGGCGCTAGCAGATTTTTGCACCAACAGGATTGGCGCTAGAGGATGGGGCTGTGTCTTTGCAGCACCCTTGTTCTTGAAGGAGTGTTCAACGGAGCTGCCTCCGATCGTCTCTCCGTCATCCACTCCTAATCCTCCCCCGCGAGATCGACACTCGATGCCTCCACGCAGGGCGTCCACCCGACGGTCCACGGCCTCCGCGGCCAGATCTCAGGCTCTGGCCTCCCCTCCCGTCTCTCAGCCAGCTCCTCCTCCCCCTCCGGCGACGGCAGTCGGTGCGGAGCAGTTTGACTTGCTGGCGCAGCAGGTCAAAGGCCTCGTCGAGGCCGTACAGGCAATGCAGCAGCAGCCACCGCAGGCGTCGGCGCATCCGGAGGGGGCATCTCCGGAATGCCAGAACCCGGCGGTGGGGCGGGCCACCTGGGCTAGCCACCCCGTCCTTCCCGGGAAGGCGAATCCGAGGGTAGAGAGCCCTCAATCGGACCATGACTCCACTCCTGGGAGATCCCTGCCCCCGTTCTGCCAAAGGACCCTCGAGATGCGAAGTCGGGAGGACTTCCTGGACCGGAGGCTCCAGGAGATGAACCGGCGGATCGAAGAACTCCACCACGCACCTCCCGCTTACGGTGAGGATATCTGCACCGACCCTCCCTTCTCCCAAATGATTATGCAAGAACCGATCCCGCCGAATTTCAAGCTCCCCCAGTTTGAAAGCTACGACGGGACGTCGGACCCGGTGGATCATCTGGAGGCCTTCCGAACGATGATGCTGCTTCACGGTGCTCCCGACGCCATCTTGTGCTGGGCTTTCCCGTCTACTTTGAAGGGAGCAGCAAGGAACTGGTACTCGGCTCTGAAGCCGGGTACCATATTCTCCTTCGATCAAATGAGCCACCAATTCGTGGCCCATTTTGTCAGCAGCCGGCGCCCCCGGAAAGGTTCGGAGTCCCTCATCAACATCAAGCAGAGGGAAGGGGAGTCCATCCGGGCCTACGTCAACCGCTTCAACATCGCGGCGTTGGAGGTCCGAAACCTGGACCAGTCGGTTGCCATGGCCGCCCTGAAGGATGGCCTTCAGAAGAATGACCTTTTGTACTCCCTGGAGAAAAAGTACCCCAGGGATTTTGCTGATTTACTGGCTCGGGCTGAAGGATACGCCCGAGCGGAAGAGGCCTTCAAAATGAAGGACGAAGAGACTGCGAGGGGGCGTCAGGCGGGAGATCCTAGTAAGCCCGCAGTCGAGAAGAGGCCAAAGGAAGCCCGGCCTCGCTCTCGATCCCCTCCTGGACATAGGCGCGCCCATACTCCCCCCAGGGCGCGCAGGCAGAGAAGCCGGACAACAGGTTTTGGCAGGGTTCCCCGCCAGGAAAGTTTCGCAACTACGCCCCCCTCAACGCCTCGAAGGCCCAGGTACTGATGGAGGTCAGGGAGCTGCTCCCTAGGCCGGAGAGGATGCGCACGCACCTCGAGAAGCGCAACCCCAACAAGTTCTGCCTCTACCACCGCGACCACGGCCACGACACCGAAGAATGCATCCAGCTCCAGGACGAGATCGAGGAGCTCATCCGGTGAGGTCGACTCGACAGATTCATCCACCGCAGGCCTGAGGGTAGAGGAGACCGGCCAAGAGCCCTCCCGCCGCCCGAACTTCAGAAAAGGGAGGAGCAGCCCGGGGACCGGCCTCCTATCGGGACCATCGACTCCATCGCCGGAGGGCCTCAAGAAGGAGCGGGAATACTGTAAATGTATCGCTTACTATTTCGCTTTGAATCTACCTTTCTTTTTAGCTAACATGCTCCTCCCACCTAGCGTGGATGTATTGTGACCGGATATGATTCCTCCAAAAACACGGCCATGTCAGGAACAGGAGGAGAACCTCGTCCTGACATGAGCAAGGCCAAAGGCCTGGTTCTTTTAGACTGGATGGGAAGAGGGCCTCACAACGCCCTAACGTGCCCCCACAGCCTTGTTAGGGACAGGAGAAAAACCTCGCCCTAACATGAGCAAAGTCAAAGGCCCGGTTCTTTTAGACCAGATGGGGGGAGAGGCCTTACAATGCCCTAATGTGCCCCCACAGCCCTGTTAGGGACAGGAGGAGAACCTCGCCCTAACTTGAGCAAAGTCAAAGGCCCGGTTCTTTTAGACCGGATGGGGGGAGAGGCCTTACAACGCCCTAATGTGCCCCCACAGCCCTGTTAGGGACAGGAGGAGAACCTCGCCCTAACTTGAGCAAAGTCAAAGGCCTGGTTCTTTTAGACCGGATTGGGGAGAGGCCTTGCAACGCCCTAATGTGCCCCCACAGCCATGTCAGGAACAAGAGGAGAACCTCGTCCTGACATGAGCAAAGTTGAAGGCCCGGTTCTTTTAGACCGGAGGGGGGAGAGGCCTTACAGGCCCTAACGTGCCCCCACAGGCCAGGCTGATAACGAGAACCTCATGCCGGCTCAAGCAAAATGGAAGACCCGGACTCCTACGGGAGCTGGGTTCCGCCGCCAAGGAAAGCTTCGCCCGGACTCCTACGGGAGCCGGGTTCCGCCGCCAAGGAAAGCTTCACCAGGACTCCTACGGGAGCCGGGTTTCGCCGCCAAGGTAAGCTTCGCCCGGACTCCTACGGGAGTCGGGTTCCACCACCAAGGTAAGCTTCCCCCGGACTCCTACGGGAGCCGGGTTTCCCGCCAAGGAAAGCTTCGCCCGGACTCCTACGGGAGCCGGGTTCCGCCGCCAAGGAAAGCTTCACCCAGACTCCTACGGGAGTGGGTTTCGTCGTCAAGGAAAGCTTCACCCGGACTCCTACGGGAGCCGGGTTCCGCCGCCAAGGTAAGCTTCGCCCGGACTCCTACGGGAGCCGGGTTCCGCCGCCAAGGAAAGCTTCACCTGGACTCCTACGGGAGCCGGGTTCCGCCGCCAAGGTAAGCTTCGCTCGGACTCCTACGGGAGCCGGGTTCCGCCGCCAAGGTAAGCTTCCCCCGGACTCCTACGGGAGCCGGGTTCCGCCGCCAAGGAAAGCTTCGCCCGGACTCCTACGGGAGCCGGGTTCCGCCGCCAAGGAAAGCTTCACCCGGACTCCTACGGGAGCCGGGTTCCGCCGCCAAGGTGAGCTTCACCCGGACTCCTACGGGAGCCGGGTTCCGCCGCCAAGGTGAGCTTCACCCGGACTCCTACGGGAGCCGGGTTCCGCCGCCAAGGAAAGCTTCACCCGGACTCCTACGGGAGCGGGTTCCGCCGCCAAGGGAAGCTTCGCCCGGACTCCTACGGGAGCTGGGTTCCGCCGCCAGGGAAGCTTCACCCGGGCTCCTACGGGAGTCGGGCTCCGCCGCCAGGAAAGACTTCGCCCGGGCTCCTAAGAAAGCCGGGCTCCATCCGCTACTTCGCCAGCAAGGGTTAAAAATGGTGGCGAGGCTTGGCCACAAGATGAGACCAGATGGAAGGGAAGAGCCCCTTCCCACGATGACCTCTAAGCCAAACAGGCCAAACGACGAGAAAGGGTCAACGAACGACAATATCGGTGCTACGCGCGGACAAGGTAACACAAAGTGCTTTTTCCCCATTTTCGATATATGTACTACAGGGCCAGGACGGCCAGAGAAAGAGGGACAAAACGACAAGAAGAAAAAAGGGGCAGCTACAAAAAGGGGGTGACTACAAAAGAACTCTAAGAATGTCCTACTCCCTCTAACCTAGGGTGATCACCTCCATCCCTCAACCAGGACTGCCTCAGGCTCTCCACCGTTTCCTCTAGTCCTTCCTTCTTTTGCAGCATATCCTGGAGCGCCTGACGAAGTCGCCGGCTCTCAGCCTCCGCTTCCCGATGCCACTTCCACAAAACTTCGGACTCCGCCTCTGCGACCGCGACGGCCTTCCGCTCAAGCCCCAGTTGGATTTTTACTTGTTGAAGCTCGGCTGTCTTCTCCCCAAGGGAGACAGAAATCCCTTCGATAGTGCCTCTTAGGGCTTGGAGCTCTTCGGTATCTTGGGCGTTAGCAAGCTACGCCCTAGTAACCAACTGGCTCTGGAGACGAACAACCTCGTCCGTCGCCCGATGGAATCTCCCTTTGTACTCTTCTACCTGCCGGTGCCAGCTGGCCCGCTGCACATCGTGGCTCATCTCAGCATCTTGAAGCTGCTTCTGGAGGTCGGAGACCTTTTGTGACCATATCTGCTCATCCTGCGCTGTGAGCCAGGATGAGTTCCCTTCCAGCTGGCCGATCCTCCTCTTCGCAGCTGACAGCTCCACCTTAAGGGCGCTGATCCTGGCTTCTTGAGCCCAAGTTCGGTCGCTGGCACTCTTCTTACATTCATCGAGCTCCTTTGCGAAGTTTGCCTTCCTCCGGCTGTAGTCCATGATTGCCTTCACTTGGAGACTCCTGAAGTGGGCGGCCTCAGCGGCGGCCTCGGAATAGCATTTCTTCGCCTGGCGGAGCTCGCCCTCCGACTTCTTCAACTTCTTCGTCAGGTGGAGGACCTCCTTTTTTAGCCGTTGGATAGTTGACTTCAGCGGGACCCCCAGGGGCAAGGGGAGTGCTTCGACAGGACACTGCCATCGGAAGAAGCAAACGTCAAAGACCAACTCATTACAAGGAGAAAGGCAGAAAAGAAGGAGCAGGGGGAAGGAAAGGCCATCCACAATAAGAAGTTCGACTTTATTGATTAATTTTTGAAGACAAGCGGAAAGGAAATATGGCGATAAAAGAAAGATACAAGATCGGAGGTCTCAGACCTCGGGGGTGGGGGGTGGAGAGCTCGGTGCGGGGGGTGCGACTGCGGTAGCGGCGGATGAAGGGGCGGCCTCGTCGTCAGACTCCTCCAAAAAGCCGAGATCAAGGTCGGGGTATCTACTAGCCACCCTCTCTCGGCAGAGCTCGAACCCCTTGGTAAACGCCTCCAGGCCGAACTGGACGTTCAGCTCCCTCATCTCCGCGGAGGCCTTGAACTCCTCCACCGCAAGGGTCCTGGCCTCCGAGACCAGAACCGGAGTTTGCTCGGCCAGATGGGCGACCTCGGCCTCCGCCTTCCTTGCCGACTCCTCCAAGCTTCGCCTCTCCTCCTCCCAGGCTCGTCTTTCCTCTTCCCGGTCTTGTCTCTCTCTCTCCAGGGCCTCCCGGAGGGCGGCCACCTCGGCCGTCTTCGCTTGAAGACAAGCAACCTCATCTTGGCAGCACTCCTCCACCCGAAGAAGGTCCCTTCTCATGCGGCCCGATGCCTCGACATAGGCGAAGAGCTGGTGCCCGATCTGCAAGGACAGATAGAGAATTACAACAAAGACCGAGCAACTGTGCAAACAAAAATCCACTTACCTCAAGAAAGGACCCCAAAGTGTCCCAGGCCCGCTGCTCGGGATCGGCGCGGTCGATCCTCTCCACGACATCGGACAGAATGCAACCATCGAGCAGCCGCTGGATCAGAGCCTTGTCGTTGAAGGGGTTCTCCGATCCCCCCTCGGAGCAGACGGACTCATCTACAGCGGCTCGGTGGCTGCTCACCCTGCGGGCCACCGATTTCCTCCTCCTCCCCGTGGCGGGCGCCTCCGTGGGGTGGACCTCCAGAACGGGGACCCCAGTCGGCGGGCTCCTTAGGGAAGCCCGGGGGGCCGCTGGCTCGGCATCTGAAGGAATGTCGATGGCCGGGGTCGCCTGGACGGGCGCGGCCAGGCTCGTCTCTTCCACCCTGGCCCTCTTCGCCGAACCAGAGGTCGTCGCGCCCTTCCTCTTCTGGGCTCTCATAGCCTTGGCGAGCATCCGCGTGGCTTCGGCGTCCATTGCTAAAAAAAAAACAACAACACAAAACAGAAGAAGAAAAGAAGAAAGAAGAAGCAGCACCGATCAGTCCAGAGTCAAAAAAAAAGAAAAAAAAAAAAAGAGAGAGAGAAAGAGAAAAGAAGAGAAAGAGAGAGAAGAAGAAGGCAAGAAAAGGAAAGATAAATACTTGCTGGATCCTGGGGGCTCAGGCCGACGTTGAAAAGAAGCTGCTCCCTCAGAAGGTTAGGAAGGGAAGGAGCGGGATAACTCAGAAGCTTCTGGGCAGCCTGGAGGTCGTCCTCTCCCAGGCTGGGAGCCCGGCGGACGGAATCCCTCAGAGACCCCCAAGAGGGCAGACCTAGTTCCAGGGTCGGGCAGTAGACAAAGAGAAATTTCTCCTTCCAGTTGTGAATCGAAGAAGGGGCACCCTTCAGCAACCCCTTCTTACCGAACTGGGGGGAGAAGTACCACCAGTCCTTCGCTGAAGGATGGCGTTTGAAGGTGTAGAAATGTCTGAACAGGGAGAGGGATGGCTGGACCTCGGCTATATGGCAGAGAGAGAGAAACCCTACCAAAAATCTAAAGGAATTCGGGGCGACAGAGGTGAGAGAAATGTCTAAGAAATGAAAGAAGGCGGCAACAAAGACAGGAAGCGGAAGTCGGAGTCCGGCACGGAATGCCTCTTGGTACAAACAAAAGCGACCAGG
>NC_026000.2:91230484-91261473 GCF_000442705.2 Elaeis guineensis
AGGGGGAGCACTGGCCCGATCAGAGGGGCCAGGAAGCTCCAGGTCGTACTCGGAAGGAACCCCATACCGAGCCCTTATCAGGAGGAGTTCGTCCGGAGTCGACGAACATGGAATGGCGCCCGGTGCGAAAACCGGGCGAGGCCCTGCCCCGAACGCGGGTTCGTCCACAGAAACGGGGGCCTGGGGGTTCGAAGCAGAAGAACTCCCAGGACTTACGGGGGCAGAAGAGTCGGAAGACATTTTTTTTTTTTTTTTGGGGGGGAGAACCTAAAGGACCCTAGAAAGGCAAACCGAGAGGGGAACGAGACGCCGAAGGTCAACTCAGAAGAAGACACGAAAGAAATGAAAAGAGGAGAAGCCCCTAGGCGGAAAGAAGAAGAAGGTTGGCACTAACCTATCTTGCTCTGGGGACCCGGGAGCGAGAAACGGAAGGCGCCTACGGCTCGAGAGGGCGTTCGCTAGAGCAGACTCTCGGGGAGATGACAGACGCCAGCAAGAAACCAGAAATGGAGTGGGATGCCTGAAGGGGGGAGGACGGGTTTAAATAGACCCTGGGATCCGGCGCCATAATGATCTCGAATCCCCCCAGGCCAGTCCGCATCCGACGCGTGTCCCACTCCCCGTGGCAGGCGGCTAAAGGCGGCTGGCGGTTGGCAGGGTCATAATTGCACCGTACCTGGGCCAGCGTACCTGCGGGGTCTTTGAAGCGTCCCCTCGTACCGCTCCAATTCGAAAAGACTCCGGCATGCGCTCATTTAAGGCCAAAATATCTGGGAGCGACAGGGCGCAGGGTTCGAGGAGACGGTTCTGGCTGTACCTCTGTGAACTTCCTTCGTTTGAATTTCAAACTCGGATGTAGGGGGACTGGTGTTGGGTATAAAATACCCACAGCCGAAACCCTCAACGGAATCGACATCAAGTGCAGCTCCGCCCGGACTCCTACGGGAGCCGGGCTCCACCGCCGACATCAAGTGCAGCTTCGCCCGGACTCCTACGAGAGCCGGGCTCCACCGTCGACATCAAGTGCAGCTCCGCCCGGTCTCCTACGGGAGCCGGGCTCCACCGCCGACATCAAGTATAGCTCCGCCCGAACTCCTACGGGAGCCGGGCTCCACCGCCGACATCAAGTGCAGCTCCGCCCGGACTCCTACGGGAGCCGGGCTCCACCGCCGACAGTGAGTGCAGCTCTGCCCGGACTCCTTCGGGAGCCGGGCTCCACCGACGACAGCAAGTGCAGCTCCGCCCGGACTCCTACGGGAGCCGGGCTCCAACGCCGACAGCGAGTGCAGCTCCGCCCGGACTCCTACGGGAGCCGGGCTCCACCGCCGACAGCAAGTGCAGCTCTGCCCGGACTCCTACGGGAGCCGGGCTCCACCGCCGACAGCAAGTGCAGCTCCGCCCGGACTCCTACGGGAGCCGGGCTCCGCCTCCGACATCAATTGCGGATAAGCTCCGACCGGACTCCTACGGGAGCCGGACTTCACCTTTGACTTTGGTTGCAGCACAGCTCCGCCCGGACTCCTACGGGAGCCGAGCTCTGTCCTCGACATCAACTGCAACGCAGCTCCACCCAGACTCCTACGGGAGCCGGGCTCCGCCTCCGACATCAATTACGGGTAAGCTCCGACCGGACTCCTACGGGAGCCGGACTTCACCTCTGACTTTGGTTGCAGCACAGCTCCACCCGGACTCCTACGGGAGCCGGGCTCCGTCCTCGACGTCAACTGCAACGCAGCTCCGCCCGGACTCCTACGGGAGCCGGGCTCTGCCTCCGACATCAATTACGGGTAAGCTCCGACCGAACTCCTACGGGAGCCGGATTTCACCTCTGACTTTGGTTGCAGCACAGCTCCGCCCGGACTCCTACGGGAGCCGGGCTCTGCCTCCGACATCAGCACAGCTCCGCCCGTACTCCTACGGGAGCCGGTCTCTGCCTCCGACATCAGCACAGCTCCGCCCGGACTCCTACGGGAGCCGGGCTCCACCTCCAGCACCGACATCAGCACAGCTCCGACCGAGCTCTTAAGGGAGCCGGGCTACGTCCTCGACGCCAACGACTGCAGCCGCAAGCAGACTTCGCCCGAACTCCTACGAGAGCCGAGCTCCGCCCCCAACGTCAGCTCCGAGGGGGTTCCGCCCGGACTCCCCCAGAAGTCAGGCTCCACCCACGACCCTGCTCCACTTCCTGTGGCGGACTCCACACAGTTTCATCATTCCCTGACAGGCCGCAGTAGCCATCGCCGCCCTGCTCCACTTCCTGTGGCAGATTCTGCACAGCTCCACTATCCTCTGGCAGGCCACAGTGGCGGCCACGAACCTGCTCCACCTCCTGCGACGGATACCATGCGATTCTCCTATCCGCTGACAACGGACGCTGCTCCACCCCTCATAACAGATTCCACATGGCGGGCCAAGGTGATGGCCACGTGTCCACTCCACTATCTTCCGCAATCAATTCCCCTGACCATGGGCGGCCTACTACCAGGCGGTTACAAACATCGCCATCAATCCGTTGCCTCCTCCGTCTATAAAAGGGGGATCCAGATACGTTATTCTCTAAGCTCATTCTTCCTTATCTCAAAACTCTGCTAAATTCTCCGTTCGAGCACTCCATTCTTATTGAGGCAGAAAACTAACTTGAGCGTCGGAGGGTCTTGCCGGAGCAACCCCACCTCTGGTTTAGACTTCCCTTGCAGGTCCCGGCGGCGACCGCGGCTTCCCCGACTCCAGCTTCTCCGGTGCTAGCGGATTTTTGCACCAACACACGGCTTTTTGATTATCAAGAATCATATTGAGTTTATTTGAACTCATGGTAAACTTTTCTACTATTGGTTTTAGCTTGGCAATTTCATTCTTTAAGCTTTGATTTTCTTGAAGTAGGGTGGATTTTTCAATTGAAATATTTTCAGTCTGTTTCAATAAAGATTGATTTTTCAATTTTAGCTCTTTATTTTTCATCCCTAGTTTCTTTAATTCATCGACTAAATCATAGAATGCTTCATGTAATTCTTCAAATGTAAAGTTACTAGGGATTTCGGAAATTACCTCATTTTAGTGTGCCATAAGGCACAGGTTGGCTTGTTCGGTTGAGGTTTCCTCATCGAAGCTTGAGTCATCACTCGCACTCCATGTGGCCATCATGGCCTTCTTCTTGAACTTCTTGGGATCTTTCTTCAGTTGTGGGCATTTGGATTTGAAGTGTCCCGGCTTCTTGCACTCGTAGCAGATAAGGGGTTGGTCTTTCTCTTTTTCTTTGCTTTGTTCCCCTTTTGTGAGTGGCCTCTTCCTCATCTCCTGTTTCCTTTTTCTCAAAAATTTCTTAAATCTTCGGGTGATGAGTGCCATCTCTTCATCTTGTTCTTCATCTTCAGTGTCGTCAGTTTCTTCATCTGGTGGAGCTGTGGATTTGAGGGCAATGGTTCTTTTCTTTTTGACTTCTTCCTCTTGATGTTGCTTCATGCTCAGCTCATGAGTCATCAAAGATCCAAGAAGCTCTTCTAGAGGTAGAGTGTTCAAGTCCTTGGCTTCTTGGATGGCAGTCACTTTGGCTTCCCAAGTTTTGGTAAGGACCTGAGAATCTTTCTTACAAGCTCACTGTTAGTATAGGACTTACCAAGACTCTTTAAACCATTAATAATATCAGTAAAGTGAGTAAACATTCCAGTTATGGACTCATCATGCTCCATTTTAAAAAATTCATATTTATGCACAAGCATGTTTATTTTAGACTCTTTTACTTGATTGGTTCCTCATGGGTTACTTCTAACCTATCCCATATTTCTTTAGCAGATGAGCAAGTAGAAATGCGATTAAATTCATTTGCATCAAGATCACAATAAAGAACATTCATTACTTTAGCATTTAATTGGGCCATCTTCTTATCAACCTCATCCCATTCTTTCTCGGGTTTGGTTGATTCCTCACCATCTATAATTTTAGTGAGTGTATGAGGACCATTCACTATGATACTCCACATATCATAGTCGAGTGCTTGTATGAATATTTTCATCCGAGCTTTCCAATAGGTGTAATTAGACCCATTGAAAAGTGGAGGTCGGTTGGTGGATTGCCCCTCGGCTAGAGAAGTACCGACGTGGGTTGCCATAGATCTTTGGCTCTTTGATTGTTTAGATCAAAGAAGGGCTAGAGCACCGGGCTCTGATACCACTTGTTGCCCAGCTATGCAACCCAAGAGGGGGGGGGTGAATTGGGTTTCTAAAAATTTTAAGCTTAACTTATGACTTATGAAAAATATTTGGCTATAGCTAAACGAATATGGAGAGTTAAATTAATTCAGGACTAATGGCTAAAAGCAAGAATGCAAGGAAATAATGAAGAGTTAAAGGGAAGCAATTATGCACACCACAAACAAAAAGATTTATAGTGGTTCGGTGCCAACCTTGCACCTACATCCACTCTCCAAGCTCCTACTTGGAAATTCCAATCCACTAATCTTGTATTCAACCCGAATACAAACATCGGAAACTCCGACTCTAGCTATTCCAAGCTAGACCACTTGTTTTTCGGGTACAAGCCAATCCAATACACTCCGATTCTAGGTTCGGATCAACCTTCCCTTATTTTGGAACCCTTTCAAAATAAAAACAATCACTCAAACTGAGTAAAATAATTTATAGCACAAACAAGTACAGAGAAAGCTCCTTTAATGAGCGAATATAACTTTAAATACACTTTACTCAAGAGAAGAAGACCCTTTTTGGATTTCCTCAAAGTGGATGGAGACTTGAATGTGCACTTGAGGAGTTGGTGAGCTTGGTTTAAGGCTTCTTCAAAGCTTTGAATGAACTCTTGATTAGGGCTAAAAAGTTGGCTTGAAAAACCTTTTTCAAAAACTCTCTTTTGAATGCTCTTGAATGCTCTCTTGAATGCTCTTCTTAACTCTTTCAATCTCTTCTTTATTTTTCACCTTTTTGTTCCTTTTATAACTTTAAGAAATAGAGGGAAACATTCTAGTCTGAAAAAGAGTCGTTAGATCGTATTAAATGAGCATTAAAAGTACTTAAAACGGGCTAAAAACTAGTCGTTATGGAAAAATCCTGTCACAGGGGTCGACTCATGGGTCGACTCATGCCTGGGGGTCGACTCATGGGTCGACCTCTGTGGAAGAATACCAGAAAATAGGGTTCTGTGATTTTTGGCTTAAAACTGCAGGGGTCGACTCATGGGTCGACTCATGCCTTGGGGGTCGACTCATGGGTCGACTCACAGGTTGTGCCAAGCCAAAAAATCTGTGCCCAAACAGCTCATGTGCCATGAGTTGACTCATGGGTCGACTCATGATTTTCAAACATGCATATCTTTCAAAATACAAGTCCAAAATCAATAAAATTTTTGCCAATGGATCACAAATCTTTTGTTCTATCATTTGATACTTTCAAATCAGAGTTTTGGTAAAATTATAATTTTGCCCCTGAAGAGCAATAAGTATTTTTCAAATGAAAATTATTAGTACCCCTTCAACTGCTTTGTAATCATCAAAATCAATCTGGGGAGCAACAGTGCACAAGCAGGTTCAGCAAGCTCAAGTCCAACAAGCTCGCAGACCAGGAAACGATCCATATTCGAACACTTATAACCCCGGCTGGAGAAACCATCCAAATTTTTTCTGGAGACCACAACCAGTAGTTGGTCCTGCCACACCTTGACCTCAATATCAAGACCCAACATATAGGCATGGACCATACCATCAATTTCAAAATATTCCTCAACCGTCTACTACTGGTCACAGCTCAGCATTTGAGGAAAAAGTCTTGAAAGCACTAGAACAATTAAAAGTCAACACTCAGACCCTTAACTCCCACACACAATCCATTGCTAAGCTAGAGACCCAAATAGGTCAACTAGCGACTGCATTCAGTAGGAGGGAAGGAGGAAAATTACCTAGCCAACCCGAGAGCAACCCAAGAGGGCAATTTATGATTGAGAGTTTTAATACCCCAGAAGCTTTTTCTGAACATGCCAAATCAATCATGACTCTGAGAAGTGGGAAGGTCATTAACACATTAGTAAAACCAATGAGACCGACCCTAAACCTCTAACCGAATCCAAATCACCCAAGAACAAGGAGGACCTGAAAATAGAGAAGAACCAACTACACCGGAATCATCTTACTTGCCTAAAGCCCCATTTCTGGATGTTGCTCCCTAGATTAATTTTGATGATTACAAAGCAGTTGAAGGGGAACTAATAATTTTCATTTGAAAAAGACTTATTGCTCTTCAAGGGGCAAAATTATAATTTTACCAAAACCATGATTTGAAAGTATCAAATGATAGAACAAAAGATTTGTGATCCAATGATAAAAATTTTATTGATTTTGGACTTGTATTTTAAAAGTTATGCATGTTTGAAAATCATGAGTCGACCCATGAGTCAGCTCATGGCACATGAGCTGTTTGGCACGCAGATTTTTTGGCTTGGCACAACCTGTGAGTCGACCCATGAGTCGACCCATGAGTCGACCCCTGCAGTTTTTAAGCCAAAAATCACAGAACCTTATTTTCTGATATTTTTCCACAGAGGTCGACCCATGAGTCGACCCCCAGGCATGAGTCGACCCATGAGTCGACCCCTGTGACGGGATTTCTCCGCAACGGCTAGTTTTTAACCCATTTTAAGTGCTTTTAATGCTCATTTAATGTGGTCTAACGGCTCTTTTTCAGCCTAGAATATTTTTCTCTATTTCTTAAAGCTATAAAAGGATCCAAAAGGTGGAAACATATATATAGAAAAAGGGGGATTCAAAAGAGATTGAAAGAGATTTGAAGAGCATTCAAGAGAGCATTCAAGAGCATTCAAAGGAGAGATTTTAAAAAAGGGTTTTTCAAGCCAACTTTTCAGTCCTAATCAAGAGTTCATTCAAAGCTTTGAAGAAGCCTTTAAACCAAGCTCACCAACTCCTCAAGTGCACATTCAAGTCTCCAACCACTTTGAAGAAATCCAAAAAGGGTCTTCTTCTCTTGAGTAAAGTGTATTTAAAGTTATATTCGCTCATTAAAGGAGATTTTCTTGTACTTATTTGTGCTATAAATTATTTTACTCAGTTTGAGTGATTGTTTTTGTTTTGGAAGGGTTCAAAAATAAGGGAAGGTTGATCCGAACCTAGAATCGGAGTGTATTGGGTTGACTTGTATCCGAGAAACAAGTGGTCTAGCTTGGGATAGCTAGAGTCAGAATTTCCGACATTTGTATTTGGGTTGAATATAAGATTAGTGGATTGGAATTCCCAAGTAGGAGCTTGGGGAGTGGATGTAGGTGCAAGGTTGGCACCGAACCACTATAAATCCTTTTGTTTGTGGTGTGCATAATTGCTTCTCTTTAACTCTTCATTATTTTCTTGCATTCTTGCTTTTGGCAATTAGTCTTGAATTAAGTTTACTCTCCACATTCATTTAGCTATTGACAAATATTTTTCACAAGTCATTAGTTAAGTTCAAAATTTTTAGAAACCCAATTCACCCCCCCTCTTGGGTTGCATAGCTGGGCAACAAGTGGTATCAGAGCCCGGTGCTCTAGCCCTTCTTTGATCTAAACAATCAAAGAGCCAAAGATCTATGGCAACCCACGTCGGTACTTCTCTAGCCGAGGGGCAATCCACCAACCGACCTCCACTTTTCAATGGGTCTAATTACACCTATTGAAAAGCTCGGATGAAAATATTCATACAAGCACTCGACTATGATATGTGGAGTATCATAGTGAACGGTCCTCACACACCCACTAAAATTATAGATGGTGAGGAATCAACCAAATCCGAGAAAGAATAGGATGAGGTTGATAAGAAGATGGCCCAATTAAATGCTAAAGCAATGAATGTTCTTTATTATGCTCTTGATGCAAACGAATTTAATCGCATTTCTACTTGCTCATCTGCTAAAGAAATATGGGATAGGTTAGAAGTAACCCATGAGGGAACCAATCAAGTAAAAGAGTCTAAAATAAACATGCTTGTGCATAAATATGAATTGTTTAAAATGGAGCATGATGAGTCCATTACTGAAATATTTACTCGCTTTACTGATATTATTAATGGTTTAAAGAGTCTTGGTAAGTCCTATACTAACAGTGAGCTTGTAAGAAAGATTCTCAGGTCCTTACCAAGAACTTGGGAAGCCAAAGTGACTGCCATCCAAGAAGCCAAAGACTTGAACACTCTACCTCTAGAAGAGCTTCTTGGATCTTTGATGACTCATGAGCTAAGCATGAAGCAACATCAAGAGGAAGAAGTCAAAAAGAAAAGAACCATTGCCCTCAAATCCACAGCTCCACCAGATGAAGAAACTGATGACACTGAAGATGAAGAACAGGATGAAGAGATGGCACTCATCACCCGAAGATTCAAGAAATTTTTGAGAAAAAAGAAACAGGGGATGAGGAAGAGGCCATTCACAAAAGGGAACAAAGCAAAGAAAAAGAGAAAGACCAACCCCTTATCTGCTACGAGTGCAAGAAGCCGGGACACTTCAAATCCGAATGTCCACAACTGAAGAAAGGTCCCAAGAAGTTCAAGAAGAAGGCCATGATGGCCACATGGAGTGCGAGTGATGACTCAAGCTCCGATGAGGAAACCTCAACCGAACAAGCCAACCTGTGCCTTATGGCACACGAAAATGAGGTAATTTTCAAAACCCCTAGTAACTTTACATTTGAAGAATTACATGAAGCATTCTATAATTTAGTTGATGAATTAAAGAAACTAGGGATGAAGAACAAAGAGCTAAAATTGAAAAATCAATCTTTATTGAAACAAGCTGAAAACTTTTCAATTGAAAAATTTACCTTGCTTCAAGAAAATCAAAGCTTAAAGAATGAAATTGCCAAGCTGAAACCAATAGTAGAAAAGTTTACCTTGAGTTCAAATAAACTCAATATGATTCTTGATAATCAAAAAGCCGTATATGATAAGGCTGGACTTGGCTATAACCCCTTGAAGAAATAAAAATATCTGAAAAATATTTATGTAAACTCTTTAAGTAACAAGTCTACCAATATTACTTGTTTCAAATATGGTAGACTAGGACATAAGTCATACACTTGCTTCTTTAACAAATCTGCAAACTCAACTATAAAGAAAATATGGGTTTCAAAAGGAACCATTATGACTAACCAAAAAGGACCCAAGAAAGCTTGGGTACCTAAAACAAAAACTTGACTTTTGCTTGCAGGTGTGTCTAGCATCCCAAGGAGGAAACAGGAAATGGTATCTTGACAGTGGATGCTCGAGACACATGACTGGTGATGAATCACAATTCATCACGCTTGATGCTAAGGATGGAGGGATGGTCACCTTTGGAGATAATGACAAAGGAAAGATCATCGGTATAGGTAACATTGGTATCACTCCCTCCAAATACATTGAAAATATTTTGTTAGTAGATGGTTTAAAGCATAATTTACTAAGCATTAGTCAATTTTGTGATAAAGGATATAAAGTTGTTTTTGAATCGTCTGTGTGCATTGTAACTAGGCCTATTAATGATGGCATTAAATTTATTGGACATAGACATGGCAATATTTATATGGTAGATTTAAATGATTTAACCAAAATAAACATGCAATGCCTAGTATCCTTGAATGCTAAAGTTAATGAGACTAGTTGGCTTTGGCATCGTAGACTTGCACACATTAGCATGCATTCTCTTTCAAAATTAATTAAGAAAGAATTAGTTCTTGACTTGCCTAAACTGAATTTTGAAAAAGATAGAATTTGTGATGCATGCCAACTAGGTAAACAAACAAGAGTTTCATTTAAATCCAAAAATATTGTTTCAACTTCTAGACCTTTAGAGCTTTTGCATATGGACTTATTTGGACCAACTAGAACCACTAGTCTAGGAGGAAAACGATATGGTTTTGTAATTATAGATGATTACTCTCGTTTTACTTGGATTTTCTTTTTAGCACACAAAGATGAAACTTTTCATATTTTCACTAAATTTTACTGAAAAGTCACTAATGAAAAAGGATTTTCAATTCAAAATATTCGAAGCGATCATGGAACTGAATTTGAAAATCAAGACTTTGAAAATTTTTGTGATGAAAATGGAATTGGCCATAACTTCTCTGCTCCTAGGACACCCCAACAAAATGGGGTAGTTGAAAGGAAAAACAGAACCTTAGAAGAAATGGCCCGTACCATGCTTTGTGAAAGCAACCTTCCAAGATATTTTTGGGCAGAAGCAATTAACACAGCATGTTACATTTTAAATCGTGCTTTGATTAGACAAATTTTAAAGAAAACCCCCTATGAACTTTGGAAAGAAAGAAAACCGAATATTGCATATTTTCATATTTTTGGTTGCCGATGTTTTGTACTAAATAATGGCAAAGAAAGACTTGGTAAATTTGATGCAAAATCAGATGAAGCGATCTTTCTTGGTTACTCCTCCACTAGTAAAGCTTTTAGAGTTTTTAACAAAAGAACTTTAGTAGTAGAGGAGTCCATACATGTTGTTTTTGATGAATCTAATGATCTTCCTTCAAGGAAGAATGAGGGTGCTGATGATGCAGATCCTCTAATAGAAGGAATGAAGGAGATCACTCTGAAAGATTCAACAACTCAAGAGGACGAGGAATAAGAAGACAAACAAGATGAGAGAGGTGAAGAAATTCAAGAACAACCTCAAGGTACAAATGACCTACCCAAGGAATGGAGGTATGTTCACAATCACCCTAAGGAGTTAATTATTGGTGATCCTATGCATGGGGTAAAAACTCATTCTTCACTTAGAGATGTATTTAATCATTGTGCTTTTGTATCTCATCTTGAACCAAAAACTATTGAAGAAGCTGAAAATGATCATAATTGGATTAATGCAATGCAAGAGGAACTTAATCAATTTGAAAGAAATAATGTTTGGACTTTAGTATCAAGACCTAAAAATTATTCAATAATTGGCACAAAATGGGTCTTTAGGAATAAATTAGATGAACATGGTAATGTAATTAGAAATAAAGCAAGATTGGTTGCTAAAGGTTATAATCAAGAGGAAGGAATTGATTTTGATGAGACCTTTGCACCTGTTGCTAGATTAGAAGCCATTAGACTTCTACTTGCATATGCTTGCTTTATGAAATTCAAATTATTTCAAATGGATGTCAAAAGTGCATTTTTAAATGGATATATTGCTGAAGAAGTCTATGTAGAACAACCCCCAGGTTTTGAAAATCATGCTTTTCCTAATCATGTTTTTAAGTTAAATAAAGCTTTATATGGATTAAAACAAGCACCTAGGGGTTGGTATGATAGGCTAAGCAAATTCTTACTAAACAATGGTTTTTCAAGAGGTAATGTAGACACAACCCTCTTTATTAAAAGAAATCAAAATGATATATTAGTTATACAAATTTATGTTGATGACATTATTTTTGGGTCTACTAATGAGTCTCTTTGTCAAGATTTTGCTAAGCTCATGTAGGGGGAGTTCGAGATGAGCATGATGGGAGAACTCACCTTCTTCCTCGGACTCCAAATCAAACAAACAAAAGAAGGAATCTCCATCACCCAAAGCAAGTACACCAAGGAACTACTCAAAAGATTTGTAATGGAGAACTCCAAACCAATTGGCACACCCATGAGCCCCTCATGTAAGCTTGACAAGGATGAAGAAGGTAAATGTGTAGACTTAAAATATTATAGAGGTATGATTGGCTCTCTATTATATTTAACTGCAAGTAGGCCTGATATCATGTTTAGTGTTTGTTTGTGTGCTAGATATCAATCTAATCCTAAAGAGTCTCACTTGAATGCTGTTAAAAGAATCCTTAGATACTTGAATGGTACTCAAACTCTAGGATTATGGTACTCTAAGGACTCACTAATTGATCTATTAGGATATTCAGATGCTGATTTTGTTGGATGTAGATTAGATAGAAAAAGCACAAGTGGAACTTGCCAATTTCTTGGAGTTAACCTAATCTCCTGGTTTAGCAAGAAACAAAATTCGATAGCACTGTCTACGGCTGAGGCCGAATACATTACAGCCAAAGTTGTTGTGCTCAAATCTTGTGGATTAAGCAACAACTCGAAGACTTTGGTATCAAACTTAATGACACACCCATAAGATGTGACAACACAAGTGCCATAAATCTAACTAAAAATCCAATTCAACATTCAAGGTCTAAGCATATTGAAATAAGACATCATTTTATAAGAGAACATGTTCAAAACAAAGATATAACTCTTGAATATATTTGCACTGAAAATCAATTAGCTGATATCTTTACAAAGGCCCTTAGCGAGGATAGATTCTGTGAAATTAGGAGAAATCTAGGAATTCTTGATCCTTATGCCTAAGTGTTTCTCCATTTCCAAGGAATCGATTTGAGATCAATTTCCATCATCTCTCTTGATCCTAAAAGCTCAAGATTATCATTCTAACAACCTGTCATTGAGCAAAATTCCTTCTCCCAAAATTCTAAATTTTTTCAGAATTTATTCATATTTTTTTTGAATTTTTGTGATTCATGAGTCGACCCCCTAGGGTCGACCCATTGGCAAACTTGTAATTTTCGGCCAACATCCCACGGGCTCATTCCATTTTATCTTAAAACCTGTTCATGAGCCGACCCTCTATTCTCTTCGTCTTCCTCCCTCCAAGACCCATCATCCTCGTCTTCTTTCTCTCCAAAACCAGGGATTTAACCCAAGAACATTCTCCCTTCTCCTCTCCACCTCAAATCATCGCCTGGGAAAGGAGCTTTTCGCATCTTTCTCCCTTGATTGAAGTGGTTGGAGCGTGCCCTAGCCTCCACCGTTCTTCTCAAAATCATCTCTTCTCTCTGCCAAAATCTCTTTCCATCCTCTTGTAACCCTCCTTCTACTCATCCATTTGATCCTCCTAGTCTTCCTGCCTGCTCTTGTGGTAAGAATGGCCCCAAAGATGAAGCTCCCTCAAAGAAGAAAATTGGTCCGTGAGCTGGAAGAAAGCGTCCGCAGGAAAAGGCAAGCTGCTCAGTCCTCCACTGCTCCCATTCCGGCTTCAGTGTCTGCTCAAGGTCCCTCTCAGTCTCCTCTTAGCCCTAGCAAAATCCCTCTATCTGATAGGAAGGTAGAAACCGGCAAGAATGTGGATTTTAGATTCTTTGAAAAAGAAGGTTTCTCCTTTGGGACAAAGATAAAAAACCAGGGTTGGGGTTTTTACTGCTCTCTCAAGGAAGTTACTTTTGTAGACTTGGTTAGAGAATTTTATCAAAATCTGCATTATGGCAATGGAACAGTAACTTCTACAGTTAAGGGAGTTGATATCTGTCTGGATCCTATTATTTTGGGAGAGATACTACATTTACCCTGTGAGGGATATTCTTACATGGAACTCCCAGTGAAGGAAGAGAGGATCAATGTAATTCTAGGAGGAACCTACTCAGAAAGTTTGAATAAATTGGAAGCCAAAATTTTGTCAATTGAAATGAGAATCTTACATCAATTAGTGACAAAGCTCTTCTTCCCTAGGAGTGGTAGGCATGACCTCCTTTCTGGCAGAGATATTTGTATAATGTTTCATGTGATCACCCAAACCCCATTAAACCTCCCTGCTTTAATGATTGAGGCCATGAGAGAGACACTGAATAGATCCAAGGCACATCTGCCTTATGGTATGGCTCTCATACTAGTTTTCAGGAGGTTTGGAGTCAGTTTTGAGGGGGAGGCATCTGCTAAGCTTTCTCACGCAGACACCATCAACCAACACACTCTGCACCGTATGGGTTTCACTAAATCTGATGGTGGTTGGATCAAGGGTTCTGAGGAGAGAGCTGAGGACAGAGTAGAGGACTGAGCTGAAGAAGAAGGTCCCTCATCTCCTCTCCATGACTTCAGGGCAGCATCTCCAGATATTCAGTTTGTTTCAGATCCAGAGGCTGACCCTTCAGAGTTCACCAGGAGGTACACACCAGTTCAGCAGCCAGTCAGCAGTGCACCTTCTTCAGAGTTCAGATTGGCTGATGATCAGATTGAGCAGATTTCTCAGCGTGTGGCTTCCTTGCTTTCTCGTTAGTGGAGCACTTCTGCATTTGCACCGGATCTACTTCATTAGATTCATCTGATCAGACCTTGATCCCCCATATCTCCACTGTATTTCAGTTGATCTCAGATCAGTCTATTTGGATTCAGCAGCTCGAGGATAGCATTTTGAGACTGATTGGGAGAGTTCTTGACTTGCAGGGGCAAGTCTTAGCTTTGGCCCATCCTCAGCCACAGGAGAGCACTATTGAGGTCACAGACCTTACTGCAGAGGCTGGCAGGCTCAGAGGTGCATTGGAGGGTGGTTATGAGTTATTGAGGAGAGAGATCAGAGGCTCGAGTGAGCATGCATCTACTTAGTTCACTGCTTTGCTTCAGTCTGTTTCGAGAGCACTGAACGTTCTTGATTCCATTAGACTCACTCTTTCAGTCCAGTCTTTGGCCTCTCAACGTTCTCAGCCACCTAGTTCATCTCGCTCACCTGCTCGTGCCAGCACCTCCACTCGTGGCAGAGGTAGACGGGGTAGAGGATGTACTCTTGGTCGAGATCCATCATCTCCTCACCCTATCTCTGATGACTCCGATCCATCTAGTCATGAGCTTTACTAGATCCTAGGTGTTAGTCTCTTGTTCTTTCTAGGATCTGTATTTTGGACCATGTAATGATATTAACTAGTTGACTTTTATGGAATATGTATTGAAACAACTATGGTATCAATTATCTTTTAATTATATATCTACTCTTTGTTATGATGTCAATCATCTCTTGATTATATATCTTCTCTTTGTTGATAATTCATATCTATGGTAATCTATGGCATATTTTGGTTAATGATTGCTGTATTCAGGGGGAGCAAACATTAATGATTAGCACAAGAAGTTTGAAGAAACACTAAAGAGAAAACGTATTCAGAGAAAGAGGGGGAGCTGACAATGTTTGATGATGTCAAAAAGAGAGAGAAATTAAAGAAAAAGAAACATATCAAAAAAAAAAATATTAAAAGACTTAAAAATAAAATGAATGAATTAGGGAAGAATTAAAGAAAAAGAAACATATCAAAAGCAAAATTATTAAATGACTTAAAAATACAATGAGTAAATTGCTAAGTACAACACAAATGAGCAACCTTTAAAATTACTCCTTAGACATGCTCTGATATGCTTTAAAATTTAACTTGCTCTGATACATCTTAAAATTTGACATGCTCTGATATACTTTACAATTAATTCTTAGACATGCATTGGTACACTTAATTATTAAACTTGCTCTGATACTAAAACTAAATAATCAAATGAGAATGAGCAAATTTTTAAGATACAACTTGCTCTGATAACAAAAATAAATTTTCTACTCTAATACCAAAATCACATAATCAAATGAGCAAATTTTCAATTCATTAAGCAATGGGCAAACTATTTATGCAAATGAGCACTTGTATCACATGCCAAAAGAATCAATCTTTTTTTCAAGCTAATGCACTTATAATGCATCCTTTTGAAATTCATGATTCACATAGATGCTTTTGTTCAAGTATTTTGTCATCATCAAAAAGGGGGAGATTGTTGCTCCCTAGATTGATTTTGATGATTACAAAGCAGTTGAAGGGGAACTAATAATTTTCATTTAAAAAAGACTTATTGCTCTTCAAGGGGCAAAATCATAATTTTATCAAAACCCTTATTTGAAAGTATCAAATGATAGAACAAAAGATTTGTGATCCAATGGTGAAAATTTTATTGATTTTGGACTTATATTTTGAAAGTTATGCATGTTTGAAAATCATGAGTCGACCCATGAGTCAGCTCATGGCACATGAGCTGTTTGGCACGCAGATTTTTTGGCTTGGTACAACCTGTGAGTCGACCCATGAGTCGACCCCCAAGGCATGAGTCGACCCATGAGTCGACCCCTGTAGTTTTTAAGCCAAAAATCACAGAACCTTATTTTCTGGTATTTTTCCACAGAGGTCGACCCATGAGTCAACCCCCAGGCATGAGTCGACCCATGAGTCGACCCCTGTGATGGGATTTCTCCGCAATGACTAGTTTTTAACCCATTTTAAGTACTTTTAATGCTTATTTAATGTGGTTTAATGGCTCTTTTTCAGCCTAGAATATTTTTCTCTATTTCTTAAAGCTATAAAAGGATCCAAAAGGTGGAAAATATATATATAGAAAAAGGGGGATTCAAAAGAGATTGAAAGAGATTTGAAGAGCATTCAAGAGAGCATTCAAGAGCATTCAAAGGAGAGATTTTGAAAAAGGGTTTTCCAAGCCAACTTTTCAGCCCTAATCAAGAGTTCATTCAAAGCTTTGAAGAAGCCTTTAAACCAAGCTCACCAACTCCTCAAGTGCACATTCAAGTCTCCAACCACTTTGAGGAAATCCAAAAAGGGTCTTTTTCTCTTGAGTAAAGTGTATTTAAAGTTATATTCGCTCATTAAAGGAGCTTTTCTTGTACTTATTTATGCTATAAATTATTTTACTCAGTTTGAGTGATTGTTTTTGTTTTGGAGGGATTCCAAAATAAGGGAAGGTTGATCCGAACCTAGAATCGGAGTGTATTGGATTGACTTGTACCCGAAAAACAAGTGGTCTAGCTTGGGATAGCTAGAGTCGGAATTTTTGACGTTTGTATTCGGGTTGAATACAAGATTAGTGGATTGGAATTCTCAAGTAGGAGCTTGGGGAGTGGATGTAGGTGCAAGATTGGCACCGAACCACTATAAATCTTTTTGTTTGTGGTGTGCATAATTGCTTCTCTTTAACTCTTCATTATTTCCTTGCATTCTTGCTTTTGGCAATTAGTCTTGAATTAAGTTTACTCTCCACATTCATTTAGCTATTGACAAATATTTTTCACAAGTCATTAGTTAAGTTCAAAATTTTTAGAAACCCAATTCACCCTCCCTCTTGGGTTGCATAGCTGGGCAACACCGGATGCCCTGAAAACCCCTATTCCTGCAGATAAGAAGGGAGGAAAACTTGATGACATGTTGGAATTATTTAAGCAAGTCCAAATTAATCTTCCCCTTCTAGACACAATCAAACAGGTCCCTGCTTATGCCAAATTTTTGAAGGATTTGTGCACCCAAAAACATAAATCTAGATCACAAATCCCAAAGAAAGTACGTCTCACTGAATAGGCTAGTTCTGTCTTCTAGCATGCCACTCCTCCAAAGCTTAAGGACCCAGGAGCCCCCATCATTTCCTATGTTATAGGAGATTATCACATTGAAAAAGCTCTTCTGGATTTAGGGGCAAGTGTAAATCTTTTACCTAGTTCGGTGTATGAACTTTTTAGATTCGGAGAACTGAAACCCACATCAGTCACACTGCAGTTAGCCGACAGATCAATTAAGGAACCACGTGGAATGCTTGAGGATGTCTTGGTCAAGGTAGGTGAGTTTTACTTTTCAGTTGATTTTCTGGTTCTCAATATGGAATTAAGTGGCAACCCCAGACAAATTCCCATTATCTTAGGACGACCCTTCCTAGCTACGGCAAATGCATGCATTAATTGTAGGACAGGAGTCATGGACGTATTGTTTGGGAATAAGAAACTATGACTGAATGTGTTTGGTGCTTCCCAAGGACCATCAATGGATAGTTGCTTCGAAGTAGATACACTAGAAGATATTATAGAAGATGCAACACCCATAATTCTAGCACCAGACCCCTTAGATACTTGCTTGGCTCACTTTAGAGTGTGTGACTTTGAGGAATATATGAAAGAAGTTAACATCTTGTTGGATACACCACATGATAAAACCACTCCTCCATGGACAATCAAGTATGAGCCATTGCCCACATTAGCCAGTACACCAATAGTCCCATCTTTAGAAGCACCACCTACATTAGAACTGAAACCCCTTCCTGCTACGCTCAAGTATGTATTTCTAGGACTCAATGACACCCTCCCAGTAATCATTGCATCAGACTTGACCCCTAATCAGGAAGCACAATTGGTTGGTATTCTGAAGGAACACAAAGAGGCTATCGGTTGGTCCATTGCCGATTTAAAAGGAATTGACCCCTCCATTTGCATGCACCATATTCATTTTGAGGAACATGCCAAACCCCATCGAGATATGCAGAGGAGATTGAACCCAAACATGCGTGAAGTAGTAAAGAAAGAGGTGGTAAAGTGGTTAGATGCTGGAATCATCTACCCCATATCTGATAGTAAATGGGTCAGTCCCACTCAAATAGTACCTAAGAAATCTGGTATTACTGTGGTTGAGAACGAAGAAGGTGAACTACTTCCAACTCGCTTATCATCTGGATGGCGAGTATGCATAGATTATAGAAAACTGAATGCCGTTACTAGGAAGGACCATTTTCCATTGCCCTTCATCGATCAAATCCTAGAACGGTTAGCAGGACAAAGTTTCTACTATTTTCTTGATGGTTATTCAGGGTACAATCAAGTACCTATATTTTCGGATGATCAAGAAAAGACTACCTTCACCTGCCCCTATGGCACCTTCGCTTTTCGGCGTATGCCATTCGGGCTTTGCAATGCACCCGCTACATTTCAACGGTGCATACTGGCCATTTTTTCGGATATGGTGGATAAATGTCTTGAAGTTTTTATGGATGATTTTTCTGTGTTTGGAACCACCTTTGAGGATTGTCTCCATAATCTTTCCAAAGTTCTTAAACGGTGTATGGAGACAAATCTTGTCCTAAGTTGGGAAAAGAGCTATTTCATGGTGCGGAAAGGAATTGTATTAGGATATAGTATTTCTGAAAAAAGGATCGAGGTAGATAAAGCCAAAGTTGAGGTCATTTCAAAACTACCACCCCCTACTTCGGTCCAACAAATACGATCCTTCTTAGGTCATGCCGGATTTTATAGACGCTTCATCAAAGACTTTAGCAAGATTTCAAGACCCTTGTGCAATCTGTTGGCCAAGGATACACCATTTATCTTTGATGAAGACTGTTTGAAAGCGTTCAACACATTACGAACAGCCCTGATAACAGCACCCATAATAAAACCCCCTGACTGGTCCATTCCATTTGAGATTTTGTGTGATGCTTCTGACTTTGCAATAGGTGCCGTCTTAGGCCAAAAAATCAATAAGGAGCCACATGTGATCTATTATGCTAGCAAGACTCTTTTCGATGCCCAATTAAACTACACCACAACAGAAAAAGAGCTACTTGCAGTAGTGTTCGCCCTTGAAAAATTTTGCTCATATTTGTTAGGGTCTAAGGTTCTAGTTTACTCTGATCATGCGGCTCTGAAACATCTCCTCTCAAAGAAAGATACTAAACTGTGTTTGATCAGATGGATCCTTCTTTTACAAGAATTTGATCTGAAAATCCGAGATAAGAAGGGTTCTGAGAATGTGGTAGCTGATCACATCTCTTAGTTGAACACACGATAGGCATAGATGAGGTCAAAGAAAAATTTCCTGACGAATAACTTTTTGCAATCTCCTCTAGCCGTCCTCCATGGTTTGCCCATATTGTCAATTACTTGTCAACAGGACAAGTACCTTCTTACTGGACAAAACAAGAAAAGGATCAATTTTTCTCACAAATTAAACATTATTTCTGGGAAGAACCTGAACTATTCAAATACTGTCCTGACCAAGTTATTCGCCGTTGTGTTCCCGAGAGTGAATTCTAAAGCATTCTCACTTTTTGCCATTCTTCGGCATGTGGGGGACATTTTAGTGGAAGAAAAACTACAGCAAAAGTACTGTAGAGTGGATTTTATTGGCCAACGTTTTTCAAGGATGCACATGAATTTGACCGAAGTTGTCTGCGATGTCAGCAAACAGGAAATTTATCCAAGAAGGATATGATGCCGCTGACCCCCATTTTAGTAGTAGAAATCTTCGATGTTTGGGGGATTGATTTCATGGGACCTTTTCCCACTTCATTTGGATTTGAATATATTCTAGTGGCAGTTGATTACGTATCAAAATGGGTAGAGGCAATAGCTACACGGACTAATGATAATAAAATTATAATTAGTTTTATCCAACGAAACATCATTAGTCGATTTGGCTTCCCAAGGATGATCATTAGTGATGGGGGGACTCATTTTACGAATAAACATTTTGAAGCACTTATGAAAAAATATAATATTTCACACGAATGGCCATACCATATCACCCCCAAACTAATGGTCAGGTAGAGGTGTCAAATAGGGAGATTAAACATATCCTAGAAAAGACGGTTAGGCCCGATAGAAAGGATTGGTCTCTTCGCTTAGACGATGCATTATGGGCTTACCGTACTGCTTTTAAAACACCCATAGGAATGTCTCCTTATCGACTTGTATTCGAAAAAGCTTGTCATTTATCGGTGGAATTGAAACATCGTGCATTTTAGGCCATACGGCAATTTAACTTTGATATAAAAAATGCAGGTTCCAATAGGAGACTCCAATTAAATAAACTTGAAGAACTACGCAATGAAGCGTATGAGAGTGTCAAAATTTATAAGGCACGAACTAAAGCATACCATGATAAATTTATTGCACGAAAAATATTCGAGCCTAATCAAAAAGTTTGCTCTTCAATTCTAGATTGCGTCTGTTTCCTGAAAAACTTCGCTCACGTTGGGACGGACCTTTCATTGTAACTCAGGTATTTCCTCATGGAGCTATAGAACTCAAAAATCCTAAACAGGGGAACACTTTTAAAGTGAATGGTCAGCGATTGAAACCTTACATAGATAGAATTAGTGATGGAGAATTAATTGAATCTGTTGATTTAGTGGATCCAAAACCTCCATAATACTCAATTCAGTCTGGCTGAAGACGTAAAACTTAGCGCTTGTTGGGAGGCAACCCAACGATTTTATATTTTTTTTACCGTAGCTGCAGGAATTTAAGACAAGAGCCTATTAATCAATGAAGCTATCTTCAACTTCTGAAGCAAAATTATCCCAGGTGCACTCTCTCCTTTTATTTTCTTTGCTTTCCTACTCCATTGAGGACAATGTAGATTAAGTTGGGGGGGAAGAAAATTAATCAAATCCTCGAGTATGGTCAGAAATAATTAGTTTTGTGTATTCAAATTTTATTTTGATTAAGAGTCAATTAGGCATCCTAATAAATGAATGATTAATGGTCAAGATAATTTTAGAGATACTGAGGAATAAATTATTAAGAAAATCCAATGAATGGTAAGGTTTAAACTAGACCAAATTTTAGGAGTGATTCTACAACCCTCTTCTTACTGATCTCAATAAAGAATCTGCTTCATAAGAAATTGGGTGGAAAGATCGAGGTATGCAAAAATTCTCCTTAAAAAAAAAAAAAAAAAAAAGAAAAACAACATTGGTTTCCTACTGAGTAACCGGGCCCTTTCGCCTAAGTAAGCGTTGTGGTTCGCGTAAAAAGGTAGGCAATGTTATAAATATATATATATATATATATATATATATATATATATATATATATATATATATATTTTAAGGGGACTAAATTGCAAAAATATAATAAACCTCTTTCCCATTAAGTTAGAGGATTTAAAGAGTAAAGTGGGGAGTTGGTGAAAGAAAAGCTCTTGAAATTTCTTTAGTTAATACTCAGCCACTAATTGGGTCAAATTGATAATCCAATGAAATATCTCTTTAATGGTCTGATCAAGTATCATCTACCTTTTGGGATGCCTAACCTAATTTTGATTCAAGATCGAGTCGGTACACAATGCTGATATATCTATTTTACTCGAGGACGAGCAAAATTCAAGTTGGGGGTGTGATAAACACTTAATTTAAGTCATTTAAAGCAAAAAATTATATTTAATTTATTTTATTTATTAAAAATTTGATGCTTCTTTTTATATTTTACAGGAAAGATGATCACCGATACAAAGAGTTCGATTCATAGATCAAAAAGATTCAAGTTTGAAGAAAATTGGACTTAAAATAAAATTAAAATAAAAGAAAGATGCATACGGTATTATAGAAAATGAAGATACTATGCAAGAAATCCAAAAGGATATAGATGTCATTGTGAAGAAACAAAAGTTTCTTTTTGAAATATGAAAAATTATTTCACGTTGAATTTTCTCCTGGGCGCGCGAATGGACGTGGCGTGAGCTCGTGGGCGCATGAATGAGCGCGTGAGCGCGCGGGCAGGTGCGTGAACGCGTAGATGCGGGACGGACGCGGACACGGGATGGACGCGGATGCGGGACGAATGCGGGTAAGCACGGATCGCGTAGCGCAGGATGCAGAACACGGACGACGTGCAGGCGGGCGCGGATGCGGGTGCGGCATTCGGATGCATGGTCTTTAGTATTTTTTTTAGTCCCATATCAAAAAATCATGTAAAACTCCTTCCTCCTAACACCTATAAAAAGGCTCTTGTACTCCTATTTGAAGGGGGAGAGCCCAGAAATTCTTCTAGAGCCTTGCATAGAGGAATAGAAAGGGACTACTTTATGAGCAGCTAGGCTAGCAGTCTCGAGAGTGGAGAAGAAATTTTATAACGACACAGAGATGGTTTATTGTTCTAAACTTTCCTGTATTTCTTTATATGCAATAAAGATTATGGTTTTTATTTAAATTGTCATGAGTTCTTTATTTGCTCCCTTTTATATGCTTTTGTTTATGCTTTCTTGTTAGATTAATATTAGGAACAACTTTTACTTTTCGGAGACGCACCGTGATCTACGGATACGGGGCGTGCCGAGGAAAGAAGAGTTGTTTACCTAATACTTTTTGGAGATGCACCGTGATCTACGTGTATAGAGTGTGCTGAGGAAAGACAGGTATTTTTTCTAAGATTAATCGCATCCATTTAATTAAAAAAAAAGAGATACAACTCTGCTAGTGCAAAGTAATTCAAAACTTCCGAGCTCTTTATTTTCTAATTACCTCAATTTTAAGATAATTTATTTTCTAAATCAAAAACAACGCTTCTTTCTTTTATTTTGCAATCTCAACTTAGCCCAAGGTCCCTGAGGATACGATCTCGACTCATCCTACCTACGTAGTGAGTAGAGTTATTTTTGGTGCTATCAACGACTACGCATCATTCATCCCTAGGATGTAGGATGCTTCACCCAAGTCCTTCATAGAGAACTATGATGACAACTAAACTTTTATTCCCTGTAGTACGGGGATGTCATTCCCGATTAAGAGAATATCATCCACGTTCAAGATAAGAAATACCACAACTGGACCATTTGTCCATTTATAGATGCAGGGCTCTTTTCTGTTCTTAACGAAGCTATATATTTTGATCACCTTATTAAAATACATGTTCCAACTCCGAGAAGCTTGCTTGAATCCATAAATAGATCTCTGAAGCTTGCACACCTTGGACTCATCTGTGGATGTAAACCCCTCAGGTTGTATCATATACACCTCTTCGGTCAGCTCTCCATTCAGGAAAGCTGTCTTTACATCTATCTATCAGATCTCATAATCCAGATGGGCAGCTATTGCAAGCATCATCCGAATGGATTTGAGCATTACCACAGGAGAGAATGTCTCATCATAGTTAATACCATAACGTTGACGATACCCCTTGGCAACCAGATGGGCTTTATAGGTCTCCACCTTTCTGTATGTGTCTCTCTTCCTTTTGAAGACCCATTTACACTTAATGGGTTTAATCCCTTTAGGTGGGTCAATCAATGTCCATACATCATTCCTTCATGGACTCCATTTTGAATTTCATGGCTTCAAGCCATTTCTCAGAATCAAGTCTCTGCATTATATCCATATAGGTGATCGGATCCTCATCGTTCTCATCGAGTTTGATGGGATCACCATCCTGGATCAAAAAATTATAGTATCTATCTGGCTGACGCGATCTCTACCGGATCGTCTTAATGGTGCAGGTACATTGAGCTTCAAATCTGATCTAATCAAATCTGACTCAGATTTAGCTATTGGTGTTGGTCCTTCTATCTGTTGAACTTCATCAAGTTCAATCTTAGAGGCAAAGGTTCCTTCATCAAGGAACTCCTTTTCTAAAAAGATTACCTTAAGGCTGACGAACACCTTTTGTTCATCAGCATGGTAGAAAAAATATCCTTTGATCTCTTTGGGATACCCTATGAATGTGCATTTGTCAGACCTAGGTCCAAGTTTATCTGTAACTAACCGTTTGACATAGGTCGGGCACCCCCAGATCCTAAAGTGTGAAAGTGCTGGCTTACGCCCTGTCCATATCTCATATGAAGTCTTAATTATAGACTTACTTGAAATCCTATTTAACAGATAACAAGCCGATTCGAGTGCATATCCCCAGGAGGATATCGACAAGCTGAAAAAATCCATCATGGATCGGACCATGTCTAATAGAGTTTGATTTCTCCTTTCAGACACACCATATGCTGTGGTGTTCCTGGAGGAGTCCATTGGGAGAGAATCCCATTCTCTCCAAGATATGTGAGAAACTCACCAGAAAGGTATTCTCCTCCTCAGTCAGACCGAAGAGTTTTAATACTCTTCCCAGTTTGTTTTTCTACTTTATTTCAGAATCATTTGAACATTTCAAATGAATCTGACTTATGTTTCATCAGATAGACATATCCATATCTGGATAGATCATCCGTAAAAATGATGAAGTAGAAATATCCACCTCTAGCACTTGTACTCATGGGCCCGCATACATCAGTATGTACTAGGCCCAAGAGCTCAGTAGCTCCCTCACCTTTTTCAATAAAAAGTGACTTGGTCATTTTATCAAGAAGATAGGACTCACAGGTTGGAAGTGATTCACAATCACTGACTTCGAAGATTTCCTCTTGAGTCAACCGAATTATCCTGTTCTTGTTTATATGATCTAGCTTACAGTGTCATAAGTAGGTATCTGATACACTATCTAATCTAGGGTGCTTGCCTGTAGAATAAACTACGTTAACAGGTTGTGATAACATATACACACCATTGTTCAAATATCTACAAAAAATAGTAACACCATTCACAATGATATTACAAACTTGTTTCTTTATTAAAATTTCATAATCATTTTTGGCCAGAAGGCCTACAAAAATAATATTTAAAAAGAAACTAGGACAAAAATGACAGTCATTAAGAATAACAGTATGGGACTCAAATACAAGTTTTAAGATTCTTAATGTTAGAACTGGAACTGATCTTCCATCTCCAACGTTCAGGAACCTCTTGCCTTGCTCGAATCTCCTACTGACCTGCAACCCCTGCAACGAATTACAAATATGGTAAGGGCTACCGGTATCCAATACTCAGTTAGTTATATCACAAATAGAGAAATTACAAGGAGTTATTATATAAATACCTTGTCCAGTAACAGCTTGCTTCTTTCTCTGCCTGTTCGGGTCCAGGGAGGCAATGCACTGAGGACAGTTCCTCTTCCAATGCCCCCGCTTCTTGCAAAAGAAGTATTTAGCTTGACTCTTATCGGGCTTGATCTTTCTGATCTGGCCCTGCACAGATGTCCCAGCCTGAACTTGCACCTTCTTCACTTTTTCTTCTTGTTCTTCTTCCCTTTCTCAAAAGGTCAAGAACCAAAAGACGAACCTCACACTAAGTTCATCGAGTCCTTATGGAGTTGGTGATCCTTCTCAAAGTTCTAAAGCAACTCCAGTAACCCATGGTAGTTTACTTCAGGTTTTGTCATTTTATAATGAGTGAGGAATGGGAGATAAGACTTGGGCAGTGAGTTCAGTATTGCATCTTTTCCAAGCTGCTCATGCAAGAAAAAGCCGAGGTTGCTCAAATACTCCATCAGCTCGATCATGTACAATATATGATCAATGACAGAGGCACCATCTCGCATTTTAGCATTGAATATGGCACAACTAATCTTGTGCCTCTCCACATCATCGAGTGTGCCAAAGGCATCCTCCAACACTTGAAGCATGTCCTTTGGCTGAGCCATCTCAAATCTGTGACTGAACTCATTGCTCATGGCAGCCAGCATGATGCAACGCACCATGCTCCGATCACTGAGCCACTTATGGTAAGTGTCTCTGACTGTTCCACGTTGTTGCTCCTAGATTGATTTTGATGATTACAAAGCAGATTGAAGGGATACAAACAATTGAAAAAGTCCTTATGCTCTTCAAGGGCAAAATCATAATTTCACTAAAATCCTGATTTGATACTACCATTTGGTAGAACAAATGATTTGAAATCTATTGGTGAAAATTTTATTGTGTTTGGACTTATATTTTTGAAGTTATGAAGGTTTGAAGTGCATGAGTCGACTCATGAGTCAACTCATGACACTATGAGCTGAATGGCACGCAAAAAATTCCCATGGCACGCTGGATTTTTGACTTGGCACGACCTGTGAGTCGACTCATGAGTCGACCCACAAGGCATGAGTCGACTCATGAGTCGACCTCTGCTGATTTGAGCCTAAAAATCCAGAAATCAGACCTTCTGGTCTGTTGCAACAGAAGTCGACTCATGAGTCGACTCCTGAAGCATGAGTCGACTCATGAGTCGACCCCTGCGACGGGAAATGTCAGCAACGGCTATTTTATTGCCCGTTTTAATTGCCTTTTATGCTTCCTAAAAATTCTCTAACGGCTCTTTATCTGCCTAAATTATTTTCTCTTGCTACTAATGCCATAAAATGCTTAAAATGGTGAAAGGAAATTGCAGATTAAATAGCAGATCAAATTGCAAAGAAAAGGTGTGGAAATCGGGAGATCAAACGTGAGATCAAAAGAGAAGAGAGGATCCGAAATCTGAGATCAACGAAATATTCAAGAAGAAGAGAGAGGATCCACAATATTCAAGAGAGTTTGTGAAAAAGAAAAGCAAGAGCATTCAAAGAGAGAATCTTTCAAGTCGATTGTTTTCAACCTTGATCTAGAGATCGTTCAAAGCTTTCAAGAGATCTTCAATCAACAATCAACCTCTTCTCAAGCGTTCAACCGTTCATTCATCTTGAGAAAATCTGAAAAAGGGGTTCTTCATTTGAGTAAAGCTTTTATTGTTATATTTGCTCATTTAAGGAGCTGTTATTGTATTCATCTGTGCTCTAAATATTCTTACTCTTTGTGAGTTTTTGCTCTTATTTTTGGAGGATTTCCAAAACAAGGAAAGGTTGATCCGAACCTGAAATCGGAGTGTTTTGGGTTTGCTTGTACCCGAGAAACAAGTGTTCTAGCTTGGGATAGCTAGGGTCGGAGTTTCCGACGTCTTGTATTCTAGCTTGGGATAGCTAGTGTCGGAGTTTCTGACGTTTTGTATTCGGGTTGAATACAAAGGATAGTGGATTGAAATTCCCAAGTGGGATCTTGGGGAGTGGATGTAGGTGCAAGGTTAGCACCGAACCACTATAAATCCTTGTGTTTGTGGTGTGCTTTATTGCTTTATCTTATTTCTTTATTATATCCTTGCAATACTGCTTTAGGTAATTAATATTGATTTAAAGCCATTGTTTTGTTCTTCATAAATTATCTGTTGGGCTTAAAATTTTTAGAAACCCAATTCACCCCCCCTCTTGGGTTGCATAGCTGGGCAACAAGTGGTATCAGAGCCAGTGCTCTAGCCCTTCTTTGATCTAACAATCAAAGAGCCAAAGATCTATGGCAACCCATGTTGGAACTTCTCTAGCTGAGGGGCAATCAACAAACCGACCTCCACTTTTCAATGGGTCTAATTACACCTATTGGAAAGCTCGGATAAAGATTTTCATACAAGCACTCGACTATGATATATGGAGTATCATAGTGAATGGTCCTCACACACCCACCAAGATTATAGATGGTGAGGAGTCAACCAAACCCGAGAAAGAATGGGATGAGGTTGACAAGAAATTGGCACAATTAAATGCCAAAGCTATGAATGTTCTTTATTGTGCACTAGATGCTAGTGAATTTAATCGCATTTCTACTTGTGCATCTGCTAAAGAAATATGGAATAGGTTAGAAGTCACCCATGAGGGAACAAATCAAGTAAAAGAGTCTAAAATAAACATGCTTGTACATAAATATGAATTGTTCAAAATAGAGCATGATGAGTCTATAACTGCTATGTTTACTCGTTTTACTGATATAATCAATGGTTTAAAGAGTCTTGGCAAATCTTATACTAACAGTGAATTTGTAAGGAAGATTCTCAGGTCACTGCCAAGAACTTGGGAAGCCAAGGTGACTGCCATCCAAGAAGCAAAGGACTTGAACACTCTACCTCTAGAAGAGCTTCTTGGATCCTTGATGACTCATGAACTTAGCATGATGCAACATCAAGAGGATGAAATCAAAAAGAAAAGAACCATTGCCCTCAAATCCACAACTTCACCTGATTATGAAACAGATGACTCTGAAGATAAAGATCAGGATGAGGAGATGGCTCTCATCACCCGAAAATTCAAGAAGTTTCTAAGAAAAAGGAAACAGGGGATGAGAAAGAAATTTACAAAAGGGGATCAAAGCATAGAAAAGGAGAAAGATCAAACCCCTATATGCTATGAGTGCAAGAAGCCAGGACATTTCAGATCCGAATGTCCTCAATTGAAGAAAGGTCCAAAGAAATTCAAAAAGAAGGCAATGATGGCGACCTGGAGTGCGAGTGATGACTCAAGCTCCGACGAGGAAACCTCAACCGAACAAGCCAATCTGTGCCTGATGGCACATGAAAATGAGGTAACTTCTGAATCCACTAGTGAATTTACTTTTGAAGAATTGCATGAAGCTTTCTATGATTCAATTGATGAATTAAAGAAACTAGGGAAGAAAAACAAAGAGCTGAAATTGGAAAATCAGTCCTTAGTGAAACAAGCTGAAATTCTTTCAATTGAAAAATTCACATTGATTCAAGAAAATCAAAACTTTAAGGATGAAATTAATAAGCTGAAATCTATGGTAGATAAGTTCACCTTAAGTTCAAACAAGCTAAATATGATCCTTGATAATCAGAAAGCTATATATGATAAGGCTGGACTTGGTTACAAACCCCTGAAGAAACAAAAATTTTTGAAGGATATTTATGCAAATTATTCAAACAAAAAGCCTACAAATATTACTTTTTTAAATGTGGAAGAATAGGACATAAATCATACACATGTCTTATTAACAAATATGCAAACACAAAGAAAATATGGGTTCCAAAAGGAACCATTCTGACTAACCTGAAAGGACCCAAGAAAGCTTGGGTACCTAAGACAGAAACTTGATCTGTGCTTGCAGGTGTGTCTAGCATCCCAAGAAGGAAACAGGAAATGGTATCTTGACAGCGGATGCTCGAGACACATGACTGGTGATGAATCACAATTCATCACGCTTGATGCTAAGGATGGAGGGATGGTCACCTTTGGAGATAATGGCAAAGGAAAGATCATCGGGATAGGTAACATTGGTATTACTCCCTCCAAATACATTGAGAATGTTTTACTTGTTAAAGGTTTAAAGCATAACTTACTCAGCATTAGTCAATTCTGTGATAAAGGGTATAAAGTAAGTTTTGAATCATCTGTATGCATTGTGACGAGTCCTATTAACGATGGCATTAAATTTATAGGACATAGGCATGGCAATGTTTATATGGTAGACTTGAATGATTTAACTAAATTAGACATGCAATGCCTAGTTTCCTTAAATGCTAAAATAAATGAGACTAGTTGGCTGTGGCATCGTAGACTTGCACATATTAGCATGCATTCTCTTTCAAAATTAATCAAAAAGGATTTAGTTCTCGGTTTGCCAAAATTAAATTTTGAAAAGGATAGAATTTGTGATGCATGCCAATTAGGTAAACAAACTAGAGTATCATTTAAATCCAAAAATACTATTTCAACTTCTAGACCTTTAGAGCTCTTACATATGGATTTATTTGGACCAACTAAAACCACTAGTCTAGGAGGAAAACGATATGGATTTGTAATAATTGATGATTACTCTCGTTTTACTTGGGTTTTCTTTTAGCTCACAAAAATGAAACTTTTCAAATTTTCACGAAATTTCATCGAAAAGTCACTAATGAAAAAGGGTTTTCAATTCAAAATATTAGAAGTGATCATGGAACAGAATTTGAAAATCATGACTTTGAAAATTTTTGTGATGAAAATGGAATTGGCCACAACTTCTCTGCTCCTAGGACACCCCAACAGAATGGGGTAGTTGAAAGGAAAAATAGAACCTTAGAAGAAATGGCCCGTACCATGCTCTGTGAAAGTAACCTTCCAAAATATTTTTGGGCGGAAGCTATTAACACAGCATGTTACATTTTAAATCGTGCTTTAATAAGACAATTTTAAAGAAAACCCCCTATGAACTTTGGAAAGGAAGAAAACCAAATATTGCCTATTTTCATGTTTTTGGTTGCCGATGTTTTGTATTAAATAATGGCAAAGAAAAACTTGGTAAATTTGATGCAAAATCAGATGAAGCAATCCTTCTAGGTTACTCCTCCACTAGTAAAGCATTTAGAGTGTTCAACAAAAGAACCTTAGTAGTTGAGGAGTCCATACATGTTGTCTTTGATGAATCTAATGATCATCCTTCAAGGAAGAATGAGGGTGTTGATGATGCAGATCCACTAATAGAAGGTATGAAGGAGATCACTCTGAAAGATTTAGCAACTCCAGAAGACAAGGATCAAGAAGATGAACAAAATGAGAAAGGTGAAGAAATTCAAGAACAACCTCAAGGTACAAATGACTTACCCAAGGAATGGAGGTATGTTCACAACCACCCTAAGGAATTAATTATCGGTGATCCTATGCATGGGGTAAAAACACGTTCTTCACTTAGAGATGTACTTAATCATTGTGCTTTTGTATCTCAACTTGAACCTAAAACTTTTGAAGAAGCTGAAAATGATCATAACTGGATTAATGCTATGCAAGAAGAACTCAGTCAATTTGAAAGAAATAATGTTTGGACCTTAGTGAAAAGACCTAAAGATTATTCAATAATTGGCACAAAATGGGTCTTTAGAAACAAATTAGATGAGCATGGAAATGTAATTAGAAATAAAGCAAGACTGGTTGCTAAGGGATATAATCAAGAAGAAGGAATTGATTTTGATGAAACCTTTGCACCTGTTGCTAGATTAGAAGCCATTAGACTTCTACTTGCTTATA